>NW_028142175.1:0-147206 GCF_055691185.1 Crinia signifera | reverse complement strand
TCTGGGCATGGCAGGTTGCTTAAGGGCGCAGGCACCGCCCACTTCCGCTTTGGGGGCCAGCAACAGTTGCCAGGGCAACCCTGGGCATGGCTGGGGGCTTAAGGGCGCCAGGACCCGCCCACTTCCGCTTTGGGGGCCAGCAACAGTTGCCAGGGCAACCCTGGGCATGGCTGGGGGCTTAAGGGCGCCAGGACCCGCCCACTTCCGCTTTGGGGGGCAGCAACAGTTGCCAGGGCAACCCTGGGCATGGCTGGGGGCTTAAGTGCGCCAGGACCCGCCCACTTCCGCTTTGGGGGACAGCAACAGTTGCCAGGGCAACCCTGGGCATGGATGGGGGCTTAAGGGCGCCAGGACCCGCCCACTTCCGCTTTGGGGGCCAGCAACAGTTGCCAGGGCAACCCTGGGCATGGCAGGGGGCTTTTGTGCGCCAGGACCCGCCCACTTCCGCTTTGGGGGCCAGCAACAGTTGCAAGGGCAACCCTGGGCATGGCTGGGGGCTTAAGGGCGCCAGGACCCGCCCACTTCCGCTTTGGGGGCCAGCAACAGTTGCCAGGGCAACCCTGGGCATGGCAGGGGGCTTAAGTGCGCCAGGACCCGCCCACTTCCGCTTTGGGGGACAGCAACAGTTGCCAGGGCAACCCTGGGCATGGCTGGGGGCTTAAGGGCGCCAGGACCCGCCCACTTCCGCTTTGGGGGCCAGCAACAGTTGCCAGGGCAAGCCTGGGCATGGCTGGGGGCTTAAGGGCGCCAGGACCCGCCCACTTCCGCTTTGGGGGCCAGCAACAGTTGCCAGGGCAACCCTGGGCATGGCAGGTTGCTTAAGGGCGCCAGGCCCCGCCCACTTCCGCTTTGGGGGCCAGCAACAGTTGCCAGGGCAACCCTTGGCATTGCTGGGGGCTTAAGGGCGCCAGGACCCGCCCACTTCCGCTTTGGGGGCCAGCAACAGTTGCCAGGTCAACCCTGGGCATGGCTGGGGGCTGGAGGGTGCCAGGGCCCGCCCACATCCGCTTTGGGGCCCAGCAACAGTTGCCAGGGCAACCCTGGGCATGGCAGGGGCTTAAGGGCGCCAAGCCCCGCCCACATCCGCTTTGGGGCCAGCAACAGTTGCCAGGGCAACCCTGGGCATGGCAGGTTGCTTAAGGGCGCCAGGCCCCGCCCACTTCCGCTTTGGGGGCCAGCAACAGTTGCCAGGGCAACCCTGGGCATGGCAGGTTGCTTATGGGCGTCAGGCCCCGCCCACTTCCGCTTTGGGGGCCAGCAACAGTTGCCAGGGCAACCCTGGGCATGGCTGGGGGCTTAAGGGCGCCAGGACCCGCCCACTTCCGCTTTTTGGGCCAGCAACAGTTGCCAGGGCAAGCCTGGGCATGGCAGGGGGCTTAAGGGCGCCATGACCCGCCCACTTCCGCTTTGGGGGCCAGCAACAGTTGCCAGGGCAACCCTGGGCATGGCAGGTTGCTTAAGGGCGCCAGGCCCCGCCCACTTCCGCTTTGGGGGCCAGCAACAGTTGCCAGGGCAACCCTGGGCATGGCTGGGGGCTTAAGGGCGCCAGGACCCGCCCACTTCCGCTTTGGGGGCCAGCAACAGTTGCCAGGGCAACCCTGGGCATGGCTGGGGGCTGAGGGTGCCAGGGCCCGCCCACATCCGCTTTGGGGCCCAGCAACAGTTGCCAGGGCAACCCTGGGCATGGCAGGGGGCTTAAGGGCGCCAAGCCCCGCCCACATCCGCTTTGGGGCCAGCAACAGTTGCCAGGGCAACCCTGGGCATGGCAGGTTGCTTAAGGGCGCAGGCCCCGCCCACTTCCGCTTTGGGGGCCAGCAACAGTTGCCAGGGCAACCCTGGGCATGGCTGGGGGCTTAAGGGCGCCAGGACCCGCCCACTTCCGCTTTGGGGGCCAGCAACAGTTGCCAGGGCAACCCTGGGCATGGCTGGGGGCTTAAGGGCGCCAGGACCCGCCCACTTCCGCTTTGGGGGGCAGCAACAGTTGCCAGGGCAACCCTGGGCATGGCTGGGGGCTTAAGTGCGCCAGGACCCGCCCACTTCCGCTTTGGGGACAGCAACAGTTGCCAGGGCAACCCCTGGGCATGGATGGGGGCTTAAGGGCGCCAGGACCCGCCCACTTCCGCTTTGGGGCCAGCAACAGTTGCCAGGGCAACCCTGGGCATGGCAGGGGGCTTTTGTGCGCAGGACCCGCCCACTTCCGCTTTGGGGGCCAGCAACAGTTGCAAGGGCAACCCTGGGCATGGCTGGGGGCTTAAGGGCGCCAGGACCCGCCCACTTCCGCTTTGGGGGCCAGCAACAGTTGCCAGGGCAACCCTGGGCATGGCAGGGGGCTTAAGTGCGCCAGGACCCGCCCAATTCCGCTTTGGGGGACAGCAACAGTTGCCAGGGCAACCCTGGGCATGGCTGGGGGCTTAAGGGCGCCAGGACCCGCCCACTTCCGCTTTGGGGGCCAGCAACAGTTGCCAGGGCAAGCCTGGGCATGGCTGGGGGCTTAAGGGCGCCAGGACCCGCCCACTTCCGCTTTGGGGGCCAGCAACAGTTGCCAGGGCAACCCTGGGCATGGCAGGGGGCTTTTGTGCGCCAGGACCCGCCCACTTCCGCTTTGGGGGCCAGCAACAGTTGCAAGGGCAACCCTGGGCATGGCTGGGGGCTTAAGGGCGCCAGGACCCGCCCACTTCCGCTTTGGGGGCCAGCAACAGTTGCCAGGGCAACCCTGGGCATGGCAGGGGGCTTAAGTGCGCCAGGACCCGCCCACTTCCGCTTTGGGGGACAGCAACAGTTGCCAGGGCAACCCTGGGCATGGCTGGGGGCTTAAGGGCGCCAGGACCCGCCCACTTCCGCTTTGGGGGCCAGCAACAGTTGCCAGGGCAAGCCTGGGCATGGCTGGGGCTTAAGGGCGCCAGGACCCGCCCACTTCCGCTTTGGGGGCCAGCAACAGTTGCCAGGGCAACCCTGGGCATGGCAGGTTGCTTAAGGGCGCCAGGCCCCGCCCACTTCCGCTTTGGGGGCCAGCAACAGTTGCCAGGGCAACCCTTGGCATTGCTGGGGGCTTAAGGGCGCCAGGACCCGCCCACTTCCGCTTTGGGGGCCAGCAACAGTTGCCAGGTCAACCCTGGGCATGGCTGGGGGCTGGAGGGTGCCAGGGCCCGCCCACATCCGCTTTGGGGCCCAGCAACAGTTGCCAGGGCAACCCTGGGCATGGCAGGGGGCTTAAAGGCGCCAAGCCCCGCCCACATCCGCTTTGGGGCCAGCAACAGTTGCCAGGGCAACCCTGGGCATGGCAGGTTGCTTAAGGGCGCCAGGCCCCGCCCACTTCCGCTTTGGGGCCAGCAACAGTTGCCAGGGCAACCCTGGGCATGGCAGGTTGCTTAAGGGCGCCAGGCCCCGCCCACTTCCGCTTTGGGGGCCAGCAACAGTTGCCAGGGCAACCCTGGGCATGGCAGGTTGCTTATGGGCGTCAGGCCCCGCCCACTTCCGCTTTGGGGGCCAGCAACAGTTGCCAGGGCAACCCTGGGCATGGCTGGGGGCTTAAGGGCGCCAGGACCCGCCCACTTCCGCTTTTTGGGCCAGCAACAGTTGCCAGGGCAAGCCTGGGCATGGCAGGGGGCTTAAGGGCGCCATGACCCGCCCACTTCCGCTTTGGGGGCCAGCAACAGTTGCCAGGGCAACCCTGGGCATGGCTGGGGGCTTAAGGGCGCCAGGACCCGCCCACTTCCGCTTTTTGGGCCAGCAACAGTTGCCAGGACAACCCTGGGCATGGCAGGTTGCTTATGGGCGCCAGGCCCGCCCACTTCCGCTTTGGGGGCCAGCAACAGTTGCCAGGGCAACCCTGGGCATGGCTGGGGGCTTAAGGGCGCCAGGACCCGCCCACTTCCGCTTTTTGGGCCAGCAACAGTTGCCAGGACAAGCCTGGGCATGGCAGGGGGCTTAAGGGCGCCATGCCCCGCCCACTTCCGCATTGGGGGCCAGCAACAGTTGCCACGTCAACCCTGGGCATGGCAGGTTGCTTAAGGGCGCCAGGCCCCGCCCACTTCCGCTTTGGGGGCCAGCAACAGTTGCCAGGGCAACCCTGGGCATGGCTGGGGGCTTAAGGGCGCCAGGACCCGCCCACTTCCGCTTTGGGGGCCAGCAACAGTTGCCAGGGCAACCCTGGGCATGGCTGGGGGCTGGAGGGTGCCAGGGCCCGCCCACATCCGCTTTGGGGCCCAGCAACAGTTGCCAGGGCAACCCTGGGCATGGCAGGGGGCTTAAGGGCGCCAAGCCCCGCCCACATCCGCTTTGGGGCCAGCAACAGTTGCCAGGGCAACCCTGGGCATGGCAGGTTGCTTAAGGGCGCAGGCCCCGCCCACTTCCGCTTTGGGGGCCAGCAACAGTTGCCAGGGCAACCCTGGGCATGGCTGGGGGCTTAAGGGCGCCAGGACCCGCCCACTTCCGCTTTGGGGGCCAGCAACAGTTGCCAGGGCAACCCTGGGCATGGCTGGGGGCTTAAGGGCGCCAGGACCCGCCCACTTCCGCTTTGGGGGGCAGCAACAGTTGCCAGGGCAACCCTGGGCATGGCTGGGGGCTTAAGTGCGCCAGGACCCGCCCACTTCCGCTTTGGGGGACAGCAACAGTTGCCAGGGCAACCCTGGGCATGGATGGGGGCTTAAGGGCGCCAGGACCCGCCCACTTCCGCTTTGGGGGCCAGCAACAGTTGCCAGGGCAACCCTGGGCATGGCAGGGGGCTTTTGTGCGCCAGGACCCGCCCACTTCCGCTTTGGGGGCCAGCAACAGTTGCAAGGGCAACCCTGGGCATGGCTGGGGGCTTAAGGGCGCCAGGACCCGCCCACTTCCGCTTTGGGGGCCAGCAACAGTTGCCAGGGCAACCCTGGGCATAGGCAGGGGGCTTAAGTGCCAGGACCCGCCCAATTCCGCTTTGGGGGACAGCAACAGTTGCCAGGGCAACCCTGGGCATGGCTGGGGGCTTAAGGGCGCCAGGACCCGCCCACTTCCGCTTTGGGGGCCAGCAACAGTTGCCAGGGCAAGCCTGGGCATGGCTGGGGGCTTAAGGGCGCCAGGACCCGCCCACTTCCGCTTTGGGGGCCAGCAACAGTTGCCAGGGCAACCCTGGGCATGGCAGGGGGCTTTTGTGCGCCAGGACCCGCCCACTTCCGCTTTGGGGGCCAGCAACAGTTGCAAGGGCAACCCTGGGCATGGCTGGGGGCTGGAGGGTGCCAGGGCCCGCCCACATCCGCTTTGGGGGCCCAGCAACAGTTGCCAGGGCAACCCTGGGCATGGCAGGGGGCTTAAGGGCGCCAAGCCCCGCCCACATCCGCTTTGGGGCCAGCAACAGTTGCCAGGGCAACCCTGGGCATGGCAGGTTGCTTAAGGCGCAGGCCCCGCCCACTTCCGCTTTGGGGGCCAGCAACAGTTGCCAGGGCAACCCTGGGCATGGCTGGGGGCTTAAGGGCGCCAGGACCCGCCCACTTCCGCTTTGGGGCCAGCAACAGTTGCCAGGGCAACCCTGGGCATGGCTGGGGGCTGGAGGGTGCCAGGGCCCGCCCACATCCGCTTTGGGGCCCAGCAACAGTTGCCAGGGCAACCCTGGGCATGGCAGGGGGCTTAAGGGCGCCAAGCCCCGCCCACATCCGCTTTGGGGCCAGCAACAGTTGCCAGGGCAACCCTGGGCATGGCAGGTTGCTTAAGGGCGCAGGCACCGCCCACTTCCGCTTTGGGGGCCAGCAACAGTTGCCAGGGCAACCCTGGGCATGGCTGGGGGCTTAAGGGCGCCAGGACCCGCCCACTTCCGCTTTGGGGGCCAGCAACAGTTGCCAGGGCAACCCTGGGCATGGCTGGGGGCTTAAGGGCGCCAGGACCCGCCCACTTCCGCTTTGGGGGCAGCAACAGTTGCCAGGCAACCCTGGGCATGGCTGGGGGCTTAAGTGCGCCAGGACCCGCCCACTTCCGCTTTGGGGGACAGCAACAGTTGCCAGGGCAACCCTGGGCATGGATGGGGGCTTAAGGGCTCCAGGACCCGCCCACTTCCGCTTTGGGGGCCAGCAACAGTTGCCAGGGCAACCCTGGGCATGGCAGGGGGCTTTTGTGCGCCAGGACCCGCCCACTTCCGCTTTGGGGGCCAGCAACAGTTGCAAGGGCAACCCTGGGCATGGCTGGGGGCTTAAGGGCGCCAGGACCCGCCCACTTCCGCTTTGGGGGCCAGCAACAGTTGCCAGGGCAACCCTGGGCATGGCAGGGGGCTTAAGTGCGCCAGGACCCGCCCACTTCCGCTTTGGGGGACAGCAACAGTTGCCAGGGCAACCCTGGGCATGGCTGGGGGCTTAAGGGCGCCAGGACCCGCCCACTTCCGCTTTGGGGGCCAGCAACAGTTGCCAGGGCAAGCCTGGGCATGGCTGGGGGCTTAAGGGCGCCAGGACCCGCCCACTTCCGCTTTGGGGCCAGCAACAGTTGCCAGGGCAACCCTGGGCATGGCAGGTTGCTTAAGGGCGCCAGGCCCCGCCCACTTCCGCTTTGGGGGCCAGCAACAGTTGCCAGGGCAACCCTTGGCATTGCTGGGGGCTTAAGGGCGCCAGGACCCGCCCACTTCCGCTTTGGGGGCCAGCAACAGTTGCCAGGTCAACCTGGGCATGGCTGGGGGCTGGAGGGTGCCAGGGCCCGCCCACATCCGCTTTGGGGCCCAGCAACAGTTGCCAGGGCAACCCTGGGCATGGCAGGGGGCTTAAGGGCGCCAAGCCCCGCCCACATCCGCTTTGGGGCCAGCAACAGTTGCCAGGGCAACCCTGGGCATGGCAGGTTGCTTAAGGGCGCCAGGCCCCGCCCACTTCCGCTTTGGGGGCCAGCAACAGTTGCCAGGGCAACCCTGGGCATGGCAGGTTGCTTAAGGGCGCCAGGCCCCGCCCACTTCCGCTTTGGGGGCCAGCAACAGTTGCCAGGGCAACCCTGGGCATGGCAGGTTGCTTATGGGCGTCAGGCCCCGCCCACTTCCGCTTTGGGGGCCAGCAACAGTTGCCAGGGCAACCCTGGGCATGGCTGGGGGCTTAAGGGCGCCAGGACCCGCCCACTTCCGCCTTTTTGGGCCAGCAACAGTTGCCAGGGCAAGCCTGGGCATGGCAGGGGGCTTAAGGGCGCCATGACCCGCCCACTTCCGCTTTGGGGGCCAGCAACAGTTGCCAGGGCAACCCTGGGCATGGCAGGTTGCTTAAGGGCGCCAGGCCCCGCCCACTTCCGCTTTGGGGGCCAGCAACAGTTGCCAGGGCAACCCTGGGCATGGCTGGGGGCTTAAGGGCGCCAGGACCCGCCCACTTCCGCTTTGGGGGCCAGCAACAGTTGCCAGGGCAACCCTGGGCATGGCTGGGGGCTGGAGGGTGCCAGGGCCCGCCCACATCCGCTTTGGGGCCCAGCAACAGTTGCCAGGGCAACCCTGGGCATGGCAGGGGGCTTAAGGGCGCCAAGCCCCGCCCACATCCGCTTTGGGGCCAGCAACAGTTGCCAGGGCAACCCTGGGCATGGCAGGTTGCTTAAGGGCGCAGGCCCCGCCCACTTCCGCTTTGGGGGCCAGCAACAGTTGCCAGGGCAACCCTGGGCATGGCTGGGGGCTTAAGGGCGCCAGGACCCGCCCACTTCCGCTTTGGGGGCCAGCAACAGTTGCCAGGGCAACCCTGGGCATGGCTGGGGGCTTAAGGGCGCCAGGACCCGCCCACTTCCGCTTTGGGGGGCAGCAACAGTTGCCAGGGCAACCCTGGGCATGGCTGGGGGCTTAAGTGCGCCAGGACCCCGCCCACTTCCGCTTTGGGGGACAGCAACAGTTGCCAGGGCAACCCTGGGCATGGATGGGGGCTTAAGGGCGCCAGGACCCGCCCACTTCCGCTTTGGGGGCCAGCAACAGTTGCCAGGGCAACCCTGGGCATGGCAGGGGGCTTTTGTGCGCCAGGACCCGCCCACTTCCGCTTTGGGGGCCAGCAACAGTTGCAAGGGCAACCCTGGGCATGGCTGGGGGCTTAAGGGCGCCAGGACCCGCCCACTTCCGCTTTGGGGGCCAGCAACAGTTGCCAGGGCAACCCTGGGCATGGCAGGGGGCTTAAGTGCGCCAGGACCCGCCCAATTCCGCTTTGGGGGGACAGCAACAGTTGCCAGGGCAACCCTGGGCATGGATGGGGGCTTAAGGGCGCCAGGACCCGCCCACTTCCGCTTTGGGGGCCAGCAACAGTTGCCAGGGCAAGCCTGGGCATGGCTGGGGGCTTAAGGGCGCCAGGACCCGCCCACTTCCGCTTTGGGGGCCAGCAACAGTTGCCAGGGCAACCCTGGGCATGGCAGGGGGCTTTTGTGCGCCAGGACCCGCCCACTTCCGCTTTGGGGGCCAGCAACAGTTGCAAGGGCAACCCTGGGCATGGCTGGGGGGCTTAAGGGCGCCAGGACCCGCCCACTTCCGCTTTGGGGGCCAGCAACAGTTGCCAGGGCAACCCTGGGCATGGCAGGGGGCTTAAGTGCGCCAGGACCCGCCCACTTCCGCTTTGGGGGACAGCAACAGTTGCCAGGGCAACCCTGGGCATGGCTGGGGGCTTAAGGGCGCCAGGACCCGCCCACTTCCGCTTTGGGGCCAGCAACAGTTGCCAGGGCAAGCCTGGGCATGGCTGGGGGCTTAAGGGCGCCAGGACCCGCCCACTTCCGCTTTGGGGGCCAGCAACAGTTGCCAGGGCAACCCTGGGCATGGCAGGTTGCTTAAGGGCGCCAGGCCCCGCCCACTTCCGCTTTGGGGGCCAGCAACAGTTGCCAGGGCAACCCTTGGCATTGCTGGGGGCTTAAGGGCGCCAGGACCCGCCCACTTCCGCTTTGGGGGCCAGCAACAGTTGCCAGGTCAACCCTGGGCATGGCTGGGGCTGGAGGGTGCCAGGGCCCGCCCACATCCGCTTTGGGGCCCAGCAACAGTTGCCAGGGCAACCCTGGGCATGGCAGGGGGCTTAAGGGCGCCAAGCCCCGCCCACATCCGCTTTGGGGCCAGCAACAGTTGCCAGGGCAACCCTGGGCATGGCAGGTTGCTTAAGGGCGCCAGGCCCCGCCCACTTCCGCTTTGGGGGCCAGCAACAGTTGCCAGGGCAACCCTGGGCATGGCAGGTTGCTTAAGGGCGCCAGGCCCCGCCCACTTCCGCTTTGGGGGCCAGCAACAGTTGCCAGGGCAACCCTGGGCATGGCAGGTTGCTTATGGGCGTCAGGCCCCGCCCACTTCCGCTTTGGGGGCCAGCAACAGTTGCCAGGGCAACCCTGGGCATGGCTGGGGGCTTAAGGGCGCCAGGACCCGCCCACTTCCGCTTTTTGGGCCAGCAACAGTTGCCAGGGCAAGCCTGGGCATGGCAGGGGGCTTAAGGGCGCCATGACCCGCCCACTTCCGCTTTGGGGGCCAGCAACAGTTGCCAGGGCAACCCTGGGCATGGCTGGGGGCTTAAGGGCGCCAGGACCCGCCCACTTCCGCTTTTTGGGCCAGCAACAGTTGCCAGGACAACCCTGGGCATGGCAGGTTGCTTATGGGCGCCAGGCCCGCCCACTTCCGCTTTGGGGGCCAGCAACAGTTGCCAGGGCAACCCTGGGCATGGCTGGGGGCTTAAGGGCGCCAGGACCCGCCCACTTCCGCTTTTTGGGCCAGCAACAGTTGCCAGGACAAGCCTGGGCATGGCAGGGGGCTTAAGGGCGCCATGCCCCGCCCACTTCCGCATTGGGGGCCAGCAACAGTTGCCACGTCAACCCTGGGCATGGCAGGTTGCTTAAGGGCGCCAGGCCCCGCCCACTTCCGCTTTGGGGGCCAGCAACAGTTGCCAGGGCAACCCTGGGCATGGCTGGGGGCTTAAGGGCGCCAGGACCCGCCCACTTCCGCTTTGGGGGCCAGCAACAGTTGCCAGGGCAACCCTGGGCATGGCTGGGGGCTTAAGGGCGCCAGGACCCGCCCACTTCCGCTTTGGGGGCCAGCAACAGTTGCCAGGGCAAGCCTGGGCATGGCTGGGGGCTTAAGGGCGCCAGGACCCGCCCACTTCCGCTTTGGGGGCCAGCAACAGTTGCCAGGGCAAGCCTGGGCATGGCTGGGGGCTTAAGGGCGCCAGGACCCGCCCACTTCCGCTTTGGGGGCCAGCAACAGTTGCCAGGGCAAGCCTGGGCATGGCTGGGGGCTTAAGGGCGCGAGGACCCGCCCACTTCCGCTTTGGGGGCCAGCAACAGTTGCCAGGGCAACCCTGGGCATGGCTGGGGGCTTAAGGGCGCCAGGACCCGCCCACATCCGCTTTGGGGCCAGCAACAGTTGCCAGGGCAACCCTGGGCATGGCAGGTTGCTTAAGGGCGCCAGGCCCCGCCCACTTCCGCTTTGGGGCCAGCAACAGTTGCCAGGGCAACCCTGGGCATGGCTGGGGGCTGGAGGGTGCCAGGGCCCGCCCACATCCGCTTTGGGGCCCAGCAACAGTTGCCAGGGCAACCCTGGGCATGGCAGGGGGCTTAAGGGCGCCAAGCCCCGCCCACATCCGCTTTGGGGCCAGCAACAGTTGCCAGGGCAACCCTGGGCATGGCAGGTTGCTTAAGGGCGCAGGCCCCGCCCACTTCCGCTTTGGGGGCCAGCAACAGTTGCCAGGGCAACCCTGGGCATGGCTGGGGGCTTAAGGGCGCCAGGACCCGCCCACTTCCGCTTTGGGGGCCAGCAACAGTTGCCAGGGCAACCCTGGGCATGGCTGGGGGCTTAAGGGCGCCAGGACCCGCCCACTTCCGCTTTGGGGGGCAGCAACAGTTGCCAGGGCAACCCTGGGCATGGCTGGGGGCTTAAGTGCGCCAGGACCCGCCCACTTCCGCTTTGGGGGACAGCAACAGTTGCCAGGGCAACCCTGGGCATGGATGGGGGCTTAAGGGCGCCAGGACCCGCCCACTTCCGCTTTGGGGGCCAGCAACAGTTGCCAGGGCAACCCTGGGCATGGCAGGGGGCTTTTGTGCGCCAGGACCCGCCCACTTCCGCTTTGGGGGCCAGCAACAGTTGCAAGGGCAACCCTGGGCATGGCTGGGGGCTTAAGGGCGCCAGGACCCGCCCACTTCCGCTTTGGGGGCCAGCAACAGTTGCCAGGGCAACCCTGGGCATGGCAGGGGGCTTAAGTGCGCCAGGACCCGCCCAATTCCGCTTTGGGGGACAGCAACAGTTGCCAGGGCAACCCTGTGCATGGCTGGGGGCTTAAGGGCGCCAGGACCCGCCCACTTCCGCTTTGGGGGCCAGCAACAGTTGCCAGGGCAAGCCTGGGCATGGCTGGGGGCTTAAGGGCGCCAGGACCCGCCCACTTCCGCTTTGGGGGCCAGCAACAGTTGCCAGGGCAACCCTGGGCATGGCAGGGGGCTTTTGTGCGCCAGGACCCGCCCACTTCCGCTTTGGGGGCCAGCAACAGTTGCAAGGGCAACCCTGGGCATGGCTGGGGGCTTAAGGGCGCCAGGACCCGCCCACTTCCGCTTTGGGGGCCAGCAACAGTTGCCAGGGCAACCCTGGGCATGGCAGGGGGCTTAAGTGCGCCAGGACCCGCCCACTTCCGCTTTGGGGGACAGCAACAGTTGCCAGGGCAACCCTGGGCATGGCTGGGGGCTTAAGGGCGCGAGGACCCGCCCACTTCCGCTTTGGGGGCCAGCAACAGTTGCCAGGGCAAGCCTGGGCATGGCTGGGGGCTTAAGGGCGCCAGGCCCCGCCCACTTCCGCTTTGGGGGCCAGCAACAGTTGCCAGGGCAACCCTGGGCATGGCAGGGGGCTTAAGGGCGCCAGGACCCGCCCACTTCCGCTTTGGGGGCCAGCAACAGTTGCCAGGGCAACCCTGGGCATGGCTGGGGGCTGGAGGGTGCCAGGGCCCGCCCACATCCGCTTTGGGGCCCAGCAACAGTTGCCAGGGCAACCCTGGGCATGGCAGGGGGCTTAAGGGCGCCAAGCCCCGCCCACATCCGCTTTGGGGCCAGCAACAGTTGCCAGGGCAACCCTGGGCATGGCAGGTTGCTTAAGGGCGCAGGACCCGCCCACTTCCGCTTTGGGGGACAGCAACAGTTGCCAGGGCAACCCTGGGCATGGATGGGGGCTTAAGGGCGCCAGGACCCGCCCACTTCCGCTTTGGGGGCCAGCAACAGTTGCCAGGGCAACCCTGGGCATGGCAGGGGGCTTTTGTGCGCCAGGACCCGCCCACTTCCGCTTTGGGGGCCAGCAACAGTTGCAAGGGCAACCCTGGGCATGGCTGGGGGCTTAAGGGCGCCAGGACCCGCCCACTTCCGCTTTGGGGGCCAGCAACAGTTGCCAGGGCAACCCTGGGCATGGCAGGGGGCTTAAGTGCGCCAGGACCCGCCCAATTCCGCTTTGGGGGACAGCAACAGTTGCCAGGGCAACCCTGGGCATGGCTGGGGGCTTAAGGGCGCCAGGACCCGCCCACTTCCGCTTTGGGGGCCAGCAACAGTTGCCAGGGCAAGCCTGGGCATGGCTGGGGGCTTAAGGGCGCCAGGACCCGCCCACTTCCGCTTTGGGGGCCAGCAACAGTTGCCAGGGCAACCCTGGGCATGGCAGGGGGCTTTTGTGCGCCAGGACCCGCCCACTTCCGCTTTGGGGGCCAGCAACAGTTGCAAGGGCAACCCTGGGCATGGCTGGGGGCTTAAGGGCGCCAGGACCCGCCCACTTCCGCTTTGGGGGCCAGCAACAGTTGCCAGGGCAACCCTGGGCATGGCAGGGGGCTTAAGTGCGCCAGGACCCGCCCACTTCCGCTTTGGGGGACAGCAACAGTTGCCAGGGCAACCCTGGGCATGGCTGGGGGCTTAAGGGCGCGAGGACCCGCCCACTTCCGCTTTGGGGGCCAGCAACAGTTGCCAGGGCAAGCCTGGGCATGGCTGGGGGCTTAAGGGCGCCAGGCCCCGCCCACTTCCGCTTTGGGGGCCAGCAACAGTTGCCAGGGCAACCCTGGGCATGGCAGGGGGCTTAAGGGCGCCAGGACCCGCCCACTTCCGCTTTGGGGGCCAGCAACAGTTGCCAGGGCAACCCTGGGCATGGCTGGGGGCTGGAGGGTGCCAGGGCCCGCCCACATCCGCTTTGGGGCCCAGCAACAGTTGCCAGGGCAACCCTGGGCATGGCAGGGGGCTTAAGGGCGCCAAGCCCCGCCCACATCCGCTTTGGGGCCAGCAACAGTTGCCAGGGCAACCCTGGGCATGGCAGGTTGCTTAAGGGCGCAGGACCCGCCCACTTCCGCTTTGGGGGACAGCAACAGTTGCCAGGGCAACCCTGGGCATGGATGGGGGCTTAAGGGCGCCAGGACCCGCCCACTTCCGCTTTGGGGGCCAGCAACAGTTGCCAGGGCAACCCTGGGCATGGCAGGGGGCTTTTGTGCGCCAGGACCCGCCCACTTCCGCTTTGGGGGCCAGCAACAGTTGCAAGGGCAACCCTGGGCATGGCTGGGGGCTTAAGGGCGCCAGGACCCGCCCACTTCCGCTTTGGGGGCCAGCAACAGTTGCCAGGGCAACCCTGGGCATGGCAGGGGGCTTAAGTGCGCCAGGACCCGCCCAATTCCGCTTTGGGGGACAGCAACAGTTGCCAGGGCAACCCTGGGCATGGCTGGGGGCTTAAGGGCGCCAGGACCCGCCCACTTCCGCTTTGGGGGCCAGCAACAGTTGCCAGGGCAAGCCTGGGCATGGCTGGGGGCTTAAGGGCGCCAGGACCCGCCCACTTCCGCTTTGGGGGCCAGCAACAGTTGCCAGGGCAACCCTGGGCATGGCAGGGGGCTTTTGTGCGCCAGGACCCGCCCACTTCCGCTTTGGGGGCCAGCAACAGTTGCAAGGGCAACCCTGGGCATGGCTGGGGGCTTAAGGGCGCCAGGACCCGCCCACTTCCGCTTTGGGGGCCAGCAACAGTTGCCAGGGCAACCCTGGGCATGGCAGGGGGCTTAAGTGCGCCAGGACCCGCCCACTTCCGCTTTGGGGGACAGCAACAGTTGCCAGGGCAACCCTGGGCATGGCTGGGGGCTTAAGGGCGCCAGGACCCGCCCACTTCCGCTTTGGGGGCCAGCAACAGTTGCCAGGGCAAGCCTGGGCATGGCTGGGGGCTTAAGGGCGCCAGGACCCGCCCACTTCCGCTTTGGGGGCCAGCAACAGTTGCCAGGGCAACCCTGGGCATGGCAGGTTGCTTAAGGGCGCCAGGCCCCGCCCACTTCCGCTTTGGGGGCCAGCAACAGTTGCCAGGGCAACCCTTGGCATTGCTGGGGGCTTAAGGGCGCCAGGACCCGCCCACTTCCGCTTTGGGGGCCAGCAACAGTTGCCAGGTCAACCCTGGGCATGGCTGGGGGCTGGAGGGTGCCAGGGCCCGCCCACATCCGCTTTGGGGCCCAGCAACAGTTGCCAGGGCAACCCTGGGCATGGCAGGGGGCTTAAGGGCGCCAAGCCCCGCCCACATCCGCTTTGGGGCCAGCAACAGTTGCCAGGGCAACCCTGGGCATGGCAGGTTGCTTAAGGGCGCCAGGCCCCGCCCACTTCCGCTTTGGGGGCCAGCAACAGTTGCCAGGGCAACCCTGGGCATGGCAGGTTGCTTAAGGGCGCCAGGCCCCGCCCACTTCCGCTTTGGGGGCCAGCAACAGTTGCCAGGGCAACCCTGGGCATGTCAGGTTGCTTATGGGCGTCAGGCCCCGCCCACTTCCGCTTTGGGGGCCAGCAACAGTTGCCAGGGCAACCCTGGGCATGGCTGGGGGCTTAAGGGCGCCAGGACCCGCCCACTTCCGCTTTTTGGGCCAGCAACAGTTGCCAGGGCAAGCCTGGGCATGGCAGGGGGCTTAAGGGCGCCATGACCCGCCCACTTCCGCTTTGGGGGCCAGCAACAGTTGCCAGGGCAACCCTGGGCATGGCTGGGGGCTTAAGGGCGCCAGGACCCGCCCACTTCCGCTTTTTGGGCCAGCAACAGTTGCCAGGACAACCCTGGGCATGGCAGGTTGCTTATGGGCGCCAGGCCCGCCCACTTCCGCTTTGGGGGCCAGCAACAGTTGCCAGGGCAACCCTGGGCATGGCTGGGGGCTTAAGGGCGCCAGGACCCGCCCACTTCCGCTTTTTGGGCCAGCAACAGTTGCCAGGACAAGCCTGGGCATGGCAGGGGGCTTAAGGGCGCCATGCCCCGCCCACTTCCGCATTGGGGGCCAGCAACAGTTGCCACGTCAACCCTGGGCATGGCAGGTTGCTTAAGGGCGCCAGGCCCCGCCCACTTCCGCTTTGGGGGCCAGCAACAGTTGCCAGGGCAACCCTGGGCATGGCTGGGGGCTTAAGGGCGCCAGGACCCGCCCACTTCCGCTTTGGGGGCCAGCAACAGTTGCCAGGGCAACCCTGGGCATGGCTGGGGGCTGGAGGGTGCCAGGGCCCGCCCACATCCGCTTTGGGGCCCAGCAACAGTTGCCAGGGCAACCCTGGGCATGGCAGGGGGCTTAAGGGCGCCAAGCCCCGCCCACATCCGCTTTGGGGCCAGCAACAGTTGCCAGGGCAACCCTGGGCATGGCAGGTTGCTTAAGGGCGCAGGCCCCGCCCACTTCCGCTTTGGGGGCCAGCAACAGTTGCCAGGGCAACCCTGGGCATGGCTGGGGGCTTAAGGGCGCCAGGACCCGCCCACTTCCGCTTTGGGGGCCAGCAACAGTTGCCAGGGCAACCCTGGGCATGGCTGGGGGCTTAAGGGCGCCAGGACCCGCCCACTTCCGCTTTGGGGGGCAGCAACAGTTGCCAGGGCAACCCTGGGCATGGCTGGGGGCTTAAGTGCGCCAGGACCCGCCCACTTCCGCTTTGGGGGACAGCAACAGTTGCCAGGGCAACCCTGGGCATGGATGGGGGCTTAAGGGCGCCAGGACCCGCCCACTTCCGCTTTGGGGGCCAGCAACAGTTGCCAGGGCAACCCTGGGCATGGCAGGGGGCTTTTGTGCGCCAGGACCCGCCCACTTCCGCTTTGGGGGCCAGCAACAGTTGCAAGGGCAACCCTGGGCATGGCTGGGGGCTTAAGGGCGCCAGGACCCGCCCACTTCCGCTTTGGGGGCCAGCAACAGTTGCCAGGGCAACCCTGGGCATGGCAGGGGGCTTAAGTGCGCCAGGACCCGCCCAATTCCGCTTTGGGGGACAGCAACAGTTGCCAGGGCAACCCTGGGCATGGCTGGGGGCTTAAGGGCGCCAGGACCCGCCCACTTCCGCTTTGGGGGCCAGCAACAGTTGCCAGGGCAAGCCTGGGCATGGCTGGGGGCTTAAGGGCGCCAGGACCCGCCCACTTCCGCTTTGGGGGCCAGCAACAGTTGCCAGGGCAACCCTGGGCATGGCAGGGGGCTTTTGTGCGCCAGGACCCGCCCACTTCCGCTTTGGGGGCCAGCAACAGTTGCAAGGGCAACCCTGGGCATGGCTGGGGGCTGGAGGGTGCCAGGGCCCGCCCACATCCGCTTTGGGGCCCAGCAACAGTTGCCAGGGCAACCCTGGGCATGGCAGGGGGCTTAAGGGCGCCAAGCCCCGCCCACATCCGCTTTGGGGCCAGCAACAGTTGCCAGGGCAACCCTGGGCATGGCAGGTTGCTTAAGGGCGCAGGCCCCGCCCACTTCCGCTTTGGGGGCCAGCAACAGTTGCCAGGGCAACCCTGGGCATGGCTGGGGGCTTAAGGGCGCCAGGACCCGCCCACTTCCGCTTTGGGGGCCAGCAACAGTTGCCAGGGCAACCCTGGGCATGGCTGGGGGCTGGAGGGTGCCAGGGCCCGCCCACATCCGCTTTGGGGCCCAGCAACAGTTGCCAGGGCAACCCTGGGCATGGCAGGGGGCTTAAGGGCGCCAAGCCCCGCCCACATCCGCTTTGGGGCCAGCAACAGTTGCCAGGGCAACCCTGGGCATGGCAGGTTGCTTAAGGGCGCAGGCACCGCCCACTTCCGCTTTGGGGGCCAGCAACAGTTGCCAGGGCAACCCTGGGCATGGCTGGGGGCTTAAGGGCGCCAGGACCCGCCCACTTCCGCTTTGGGGGCCAGCAACAGTTGCCAGGGCAACCCTGGGCATGGCTGGGGGCTTAAGGGCGCCAGGACCCGCCCACTTCCGCTTTGGGGGGCAGCAACAGTTGCCAGGGCAACCCTGGGCATGGCTGGGGGCTTAAGTGCGCCAGGACCCGCCCACTTCCGCTTTGGGGGACAGCAACAGTTGCCAGGGCAACCCTGGGCATGGATGGGGGCTTAAGGGCGCCAGGACCCGCCCACTTCCGCTTTGGGGGCCAGCAACAGTTGCCAGGGCAACCCTGGGCATGGCAGGGGGCTTTTGTGCGCCAGGACCCGCCCACTTCCGCTTTGGGGGCCAGCAACAGTTGCAAGGGCAACCCTGGGCATGGCTGGGGGCTTAAGGGCGCCAGGACCCGCCCACTTCCGCTTTGGGGGCCAGCAACAGTTGCCAGGGCAACCCTGGGCATGGCAGGGGGCTTAAGTGCGCCAGGACCCGCCCACTTCCGCTTTGGGGGACAGCAACAGTTGCCAGGGCAACCCTGGGCATGGCTGGGGGCTTAAGGGCGCCAGGACCCGCCCACTTCCGCTTTGGGGGCCAGCAACAGTTGCCAGGGCAAGCCTGGGCATGGCTGGGGGCTTAAGGGCGCCAGGACCCGCCCACTTCCGCTTTGGGGGCCAGCAACAGTTGCCAGGGCAACCCTGGGCATGGCAGGTTGCTTAAGGGCGCCAGGCCCCGCCCACTTCCGCTTTGGGGGCCAGCAACAGTTGCCAGGGCAACCCTTGGCATTGCTGGGGGCTTAAGGGCGCCAGGACCCGCCCACTTCCGCTTTGGGGGCCAGCAACAGTTGCCAGGTCAACCCTGGGCATGGCTGGGGGCTGGAGGGTGCCAGGGCCCGCCCACATCCGCTTTGGGGCCCAGCAACAGTTGCCAGGGCAACCCTGGGCATGGCAGGGGGCTTAAGGGCGCCAAGCCCCGCCCACATCCGCTTTGGGGCCAGCAACAGTTGCCAGGGCAACCCTGGGCATGGCAGGTTGCTTAAGGGCGCCAGGCCCCGCCCACTTCCGCTTTGGGGGCCAGCAACAGTTGCCAGGGCAACCCTGGGCATGGCAGGTTGCTTAAGGGCGCCAGGCCCCGCCCACTTCCGCTTTGGGGGCCAGCAACAGTTGCCAGGGCAACCCTGGGCATGGCTGGGGGCTTAAGGGCGCCAGGACCCGCCCACTTCCGCTTTGGGGGCCAGCAACAGTTGCCAGGGCAACCCTGGGCATGGCTGGGGGCTGGAGGGTGCCAGGGCCCGCCCACATCCGCTTTGGGGCCCAGCAACAGTTGCCAGGGCAACCCTGGGCATGGCAGGGGGCTTAAGGGCGCCAAGCCCCGCCCACATCCGCTTTGGGGCCAGCAACAGTTGCCAGGGCAACCCTGGGCATGGCAGGTTGCTTAAGGGCGCAGGCTTCGCCCACTTCCGCTTTGGGGGCCAGCAACAGTTGCCAGGGCAACCCTGGGCATGGCTGGGGGCTTAAGGGCGCCAGGACCCGCCCACTTCCGCTTTGGGGGCCAGCAACAGTTGCCAGGGCAACCCTGGGCATGGCTGGGGGCTTAAGGGCGCCAGGACCCGCCCACTTCCGCTTTGGGGGGCAGCAACAGTTGCCAGGGCAACCCTGGGCATGGCTGGGGGCTTAAGTGCGCCAGGACCCGCCCACTTCCGCTTTGGGGGACAGCAACAGTTGCCAGGGCAACCCTGGGCATGGATGGGGGCTTAAGGGCGCCAGGACCCGCCCACTTCCGCTTTGGGGGCCAGCAACAGTTGCCAGGGCAACCCTGGGCATGGCAGGGGGCTTTTGTGCGCCAGGACCCGCCCACTTCCGCTTTGGGGGCCAGCAACAGTTGCAAGGGCAACCCTGGGCATGGCTGGGGGCTTAAGGGCGCCAGGACCCGCCCACTTCCGCTTTGGGGGCCAGCAACAGTTGCCAGGGCAACCCTGGGCATGGCAGGGGGCTTAAGTGCGCCAGGACCCGCCCAATTCCGCTTTGGGGGACAGCAACAGTTGCCAGGGCAACCCTGGGCATGGCTGGGGGCTTAAGGGCGCCAGGACCCGCCCACTTCCGCTTTGGGGGCCAGCAACAGTTGCCAGGGCAAGCCTGGGCATGGCTGGGGGCTTAAGGGCGCCAGGACCCGCCCACTTCCGCTTTGGGGGCCAGCAACAGTTGCCAGGGCAACCCTGGGCATGGCAGGGGGCTTTTGTGCGCCAGGACCCGCCCACTTCCGCTTTGGGGGCCAGCAACAGTTGCAAGGGCAACCCTGGGCATGGCTGGGGGCTTAAGGGCGCCAGGACCCGCCCACTTCCGCTTTGGGGGCCAGCAACAGTTGCCAGGGCAACCCTGGGCATGGCAGGGGGCTTAAGTGCGCCAGGACCCGCCCACTTCCGCTTTGGGGGACAGCAACAGTTGCCAGGGCAACCCTGGGCATGGCTGGGGGCTTAAGGGCGCCAGGACCCGCCCACTTCCGCTTTGGGGGCCAGCAACAGTTGCCAGGGCAAGCCTGGGCATGGCTGGGGGCTTAAGGGCGCCAGGACCCGCCCACTTCCGCTTTGGGGGCCAGCAACAGTTGCCAGGGCAACCCTGGGCATGGCAGGTTGCTTAAGGGCGCCAGGCCCCGCCCACTTCCGCTTTGGGGGCCAGCAACAGTTGCCAGGGCAACCCTTGGCATTGCTGGGGGCTTAAGGGCGCCAGGACCCGCCCACTTCCGCTTTGGGGGCCAGCAACAGTTGCCAGGTCAACCCTGGGCATGGCTGGGGGCTGGAGGGTGCCAGGGCCCGCCCACATCCGCTTTGGGGCCCAGCAACAGTTGCCAGGGCAACCCTGGGCATGGCAGGGGGCTTAAGGGCGCCAAGCCCCGCCCACATCCGCTTTGGGGCCAGCAACAGTTGCCAGGGCAACCCTGGGCATGGCAGGTTGCTTAAGGGCGCCAGGCCCCGCCCACTTCCGCTTTGGGGGCCAGCAACAGTTGCCAGGGCAACCCTGGGCATGGCAGGTTGCTTAAGGGCGCCAGGCCCCGCCCACTTCCGCTTTGGGGGCCAGCAACAGTTGCCAGGGCAACCCTGGGCATGGCAGGTTGCTTATGGGCGTCAGGCCCCGCCCACTTCCGCTTTGGGGGCCAGCAACAGTTGCCAGGGCAACCCTGGGCATGGCTGGGGGCTTAAGGGCGCCAGGACCCGCCCACTTCCGCTTTTTGGGCCAGCAACAGTTGCCAGGGCAAGCCTGGGCATGGCAGGGGGCTTAAGGGCGCCATGACCCGCCCACTTCCGCTTTGGGGGCCAGCAACAGTTGCCAGGGCAACCCTGGGCATGGCTGGGGGCTTAAGGGCGCCAGGACCCGCCCACTTCCGCTTTTTGGGCCAGCAACAGTTGCCAGGACAACCCTGGGCATGGCAGGTTGCTTATGGGCGCCAGGCCCGCCCACTTCCGCTTTGGGGGCCAGCAACAGTTGCCAGGGCAACCCTGGGCATGGCTGGGGGCTTAAGGGCGCCAGGACCCGCCCACTTCCGCTTTTTGGGCCAGCAACAGTTGCCAGGACAAGCCTGGGCATGGCAGGGGGCTTAAGGGCGCCATGCCCCGCCCACTTCCGCATTGGGGGCCAGCAACAGTTGCCACGTCAACCCTGGGCATGGCAGGTTGCTTAAGGGCGCCAGGCCCCGCCCACTTCCGCTTTGGGGGCCAGCAACAGTTGCCAGGGCAACCCTGGGCATGGCTGGGGGCTTAAGGGCGCCAGGACCCGCCCACTTCCGCTTTGGGGGCCAGCAACAGTTGCCAGGGCAACCCTGGGCATGGCTGGGGGCTTAAGGGCGCCAGGACCCGCCCACTTCCGCTTTGGGGGCCAGCAACAGTTGCCAGGGCAAGCCTGGGCATGGCTGGGGGCTTAAGGGCGCCAGGACCCGCCCACTTCCGCTTTGGGGGCCAGCAACAGTTGCCAGGGCAAGCCTGGGCATGGCTGGGGGCTTAAGGGCGCCAGGACCCGCCCACTTCCGCTTTGGGGGCCAGCAACAGTTGCCAGGGCAAGCCTGGGCATGGCTGGGGGCTTAAGGGCGCCAGGACCCGCCCACTTCCGCTTTGGGGGCCAGCAACAGTTGCCAGGGCAAGCCTGAGCATGGCAGGGGGCTTAAGGGCGCCATGACCCGCCCACTTCCGCTTTGGGGGCCAGCAACAGTTGCCAGGGCAACCCTGGGCATGGCAGGTTGCTTAAGGGCGTCAGGCCCCGCCCACTTCCGCTTTGGGGCCAGCAACAGTTGCCAGGGCAACCCTGGGCATGGCTGGGGGCTGGAGGGTGCCAGGGCCCGCCCACATCCGCTTTGGGGCCCAGCAACAGTTGCCAGGGCAACCCTGGGCATGGCAGGGGGCTTAAGGGCGCCAAGCCCCGCCCACATCCGCTTTGGGGCCAGCAACAGTTGCCAGGGCAACCCTGGGCATGGCAGGTTGCTTAAGGGCGCAGGCCCCGCCCACTTCCGCTTTGGGGGCCAGCAACAGTTGCCAGGGCAACCCTGGGCATGGCTGGGGGCTTAAGGGCGCCAGGACCCGCCCACTTCCGCTTTGGGGGCCAGCAACAGTTGCCAGGGCAACCCTGGGCATGGCTGGGGGCTTAAGGGCGCCAGGACCCGCCCACTTCCGCTTTGGGGGGCAGCAACAGTTGCCAGGGCAACCCTGGGCATGGCTGGGGGCTTAAGTGCGCCAGGACCCGCCCACTTCCGCTTTGGGGGACAGCAACAGTTGCCAGGGCAACCCTGGGCATGGATGGGGGCTTAAGGGCGCCAGGACCCGCCCACTTCCGCTTTGGGGGCCAGCAACAGTTGCCAGGGCAACCCTGGGCATGGCAGGGGGCTTTTGTGCGCCAGGACCCGCCCACTTCCGCTTTGGGGGCCAGCAACAGTTGCAAGGGCAACCCTGGGCATGGCTGGGGGCTTAAGGGCGCCAGGACCCGCCCACTTCCGCTTTGGGGGCCAGCAACAGTTGCCAGGGCAACCCTGGGCATGGCAGGGGGCTTAAGTGCGCCAGGACCCGCCCAATTCCGCTTTGGGGGACAGCAACAGTTGCCAGGGCAACCCTGGGCATGGCTGGGGGCTTAAGGGCGCCAGGACCCGCCCACTTCCGCTTTGGGGGCCAGCAACAGTTGCCAGGGCAAGCCTGGGCATGGCTGGGGGCTTAAGGGCGCCAGGACCCGCCCACTTCCGCTTTGGGGGCCAGCAACAGTTGCCAGGGCAACCCTGGGCATGGCAGGGGGCTTTTGTGCGCCAGGACCCGCCCACTTCCGCTTTGGGGGCCAGCAACAGTTGCAAGGGCAACCCTGGGCATGGCTGGGGGCTTAAGGGCGCCAGGACCCGCCCACTTCCGCTTTGGGGGCCAGCAACAGTTGCCAGGGCAACCCTGGGCATGGCAGGGGGCTTAAGTGCGCCAGGACCCGCCCACTTCCGCTTTGGGGGACAGCAACAGTTGCCAGGGCAACCCTGGGCATGGCTGGGGGCTTAAGGGCGCGAGGACCCGCCCACTTCCGCTTTGGGGGCCAGCAACAGTTGCCAGGGCAAGCCTGGGCATGGCTGGGGGCTTAAGGGCGCCAGGCCCCGCCCACTTCCGCTTTGGGGGCCAGCAACAGTTGCCAGGGCAACCCTGGGCATGGCAGGGGGCTTAAGGGCGCCAGGACCCGCCCACTTCCGCTTTGGGGGCCAGCAACAGTTGCCAGGGCAACCCTGGGCATGGCTGGGGGCTGGAGGGTGCCAGGGCCCGCCCACATCCGCTTTGGGGCCCAGCAACAGTTGCCAGGGCAACCCTGGGCATGGCAGGGGGCTTAAGGGCGCCAAGCCCCGCCCACATCCGCTTTGGGGCCAGCAACAGTTGCCAGGGCAACCCTGGGCATGGCAGGTTGCTTAAGGGCGCAGGCCCCGCCCACTTCCGCTTTGGGGGCCAGCAACAGTTGCCAGGGCAACCCTGGGCATGGCTGGGGGCTTAAGGGCGCCAGGACCCGCCCACTTCCGCTTTGGGGGCCAGCAACAGTTGCCAGGGCAACCCTGGGCATGGCTGGGGGCTGGAGGGTGCCAGGGCCCGCCCACATCCGCTTTGGGGCCCAGCAACAGTTGCCAGGGCAACCCTGGGCATGGCAGGGGGCTTAAGGGCGCCAAGCCCCGCCCACATCCGCTTTGGGGCCAGCAACAGTTGCCAGGGCAACCCTGGGCATGGCAGGTTGCTTAAGGGCGCAGGCACCGCCCACTTCCGCTTTGGGGGCCAGCAACAGTTGCCAGGGCAACCCTGGGCATGGCTGGGGGCTTAAGGGCGCCAGGACCCGCCCACTTCCGCTTTGGGGGCCAGCAACAGTTGCCAGGGCAACCCTGGGCATGGCTGGGGGCTTAAGGGCGCCAGGACCCGCCCACTTCCGCTTTGGGGGGCAGCAACAGTTGCCAGGGCAACCCTGGGCATGGCTGGGGGCTTAAGTGCGCCAGGACCCGCCCACTTCCGCTTTGGGGGACAGCAACAGTTGCCAGGGCAACCCTGGGCATGGATGGGGGCTTAAGGGCGCCAGGACCCGCCCACTTCCGCTTTGGGGGCCAGCAACAGTTGCCAGGGCAACCCTGGGCATGGCAGGGGGCTTTTGTGCGCCAGGACCCGCCCACTTCCGCTTTGGGGGCCAGCAACAGTTGCAAGGGCAACCCTGGGCATGGCTGGGGGCTTAAGGGCGCCAGGACCCGCCCACTTCCGCTTTGGGGGCCAGCAACAGTTGCCAGGGCAACCCTGGGCATGGCAGGGGGCTTAAGTGCGCCAGGACCCGCCCACTTCCGCTTTGGGGGACAGCAACAGTTGCCAGGGCAACCCTGGGCATGGCTGGGGGCTTAAGGGCGCCAGGACCCGCCCACTTCCGCTTTGGGGGCCAGCAACAGTTGCCAGGGCAAGCCTGGGCATGGCTGGGGGCTTAAGGGCGCCAGGACCCGCCCACTTCCGCTTTGGGGGCCAGCAACAGTTGCCAGGGCAACCCTGGGCATGGCAGGTTGCTTAAGGGCGCCAGGCCCCGCCCACTTCCGCTTTGGGGGCCAGCAACAGTTGCCAGGGCAACCCTTGGCATTGCTGGGGGCTTAAGGGCGCCAGGACCCGCCCACTTCCGCTTTGGGGGCCAGCAACAGTTGCCAGGTCAACCCTGGGCATGGCTGGGGGCTGGAGGGTGCCAGGGCCCGCCCACATCCGCTTTGGGGCCCAGCAACAGTTGCCAGGGCAACCCTGGGCATGGCAGGGGGCTTAAGGGCGCCAAGCCCCGCCCACATCCGCTTTGGGGCCAGCAACAGTTGCCAGGGCAAGCCTGGGCATGGCTGGGGGCTTAAGGGCGCCAGGACCCGCCCACTTCCGCTTTGGGGGCCAGCAACAGTTGCCAGGGCAAGCCTGGGCATGGCAGGGGGCTTAAGGGTGCCATGACCCGCCCACTTCCGCTTTGGGGGCCAGCAACAGTTGGCAGGGCAACCCTGGGCATGGCTGGGGGCTTAAGGGCGCCAGAACCCGCCCACTTCCGCTTTGGGGGCCAGCAACAGTTGCCAGGGCAACCCTGGGCATGGCAGGGGGCTTAAGTGCGCCAGGACCCGCCCACTTCCGCTTTGGGGGCCAGCAACAGTTGCCAGGGCAACCCTGGGCATGGCTGGGGGCTTAAGGGCGCCAGGACCCGCCCACATCCGCTTTGGGGCCAGCAACAGTTGCCAGGGCAACCCTGGGCATGGCAGGTTGCTTAAGGGCGCCAGGCCCCGCCCACTTCCGCTTTGGGGGCCAGCAACAGTTGCCAGGGCAACCCTGGGCATGGCTGGGGGCTTAAGGGCGCCAGGACCCGCCCACTTCCGCTTTGGGGGCCAGCAACAGTTGCCAGGGCAACCCTGGGCATGGCTGGGGGCTTAAGGGCGCCAGGACCCGCCCACTTCCGCTTTGGGGGCCAGCAACAGTTGCCAGGGCAACCCTGGGCATGGCAGGGGGCTTAAGTGCGCCAGGACCTGCCCACTTCCGCTTTGGGGGACAGCAACAGTTGCCAGGGCAACCCTGGGCATGGCTGGGGGCTTAAGGGCGCCAGGACCCGCCCACTTCCGCTTTGGGGGCCAGCAACAGTTGCCAGGGCAACCCTGGGCATGGCTGGGGGCTGGAGGGTGCCAGGGCCCGCCCACATCCGCTTTGGGGCCCAGCAACAGTTGCCAGGGCAACCCTGGGCATGGCAGGGGGCTTAAGGGCGCCAAGCCCCGCCCACATCCGCTTTGGGGCCAGCAACAGTTGCCAGGGCAACCCTGGGCATGGCAGGTTGCTTAAGGGCGCCATGCCCCGCCCACTTCCGCTTTGGGGGCCAGCAACAGTTGCCAGGGCAACCCTGGGCATGGCTGGGGGCTTAAGGGCGCCAGGACCCGCCCACTTCCGCTTTGGGGGCCAGCAACAGTTGCCAGGGCAACCCTGGGCATGGCTGGGGGCTTAAGGGCGCCAGGCCCCGCCCACTTCCGCTTTGGGGGCCAGCAACAGTTGCCAGGGCAACCCTGGGCATGGCAGGTTGCTTATGGGCGTCAGGCCCCGCCCACTTCCGCTTTGGGGGCCAGCAACAGTTGCCAGGACAACCCTGGGCATGGCTGGGGGCTTAAGGGCGCCAGGACCCGCCCACTTCCGCTTTTTGGGCCAGCAACAGTTGCCAGGGCAAGCCTGGGCATGGCAGGGGGCTTAAGGGCGCCATGACCCGCCCACTTCCGCTTTGGGGGCCAGCAACAGTTGCCAGGGCAACCCTGGGCATGGCAGGTTGCTTAAGGGCGCCAGGCCCCGCCCACTTCCGCTTTGGGGGCCAGCAACAGTTGCCAGGGCAACCCTGGGCATGGCTGGGGGCTTAAGGGCGCCAGGACCCGCCCACTTCCGCTTTGGGGGCCAGCAACAGTTGCCAGGTCAACCCTGGGCATGGCTGGGGGCTGGAGGGTGCCAGGGCCCGCCCACATCCGCTTTGGGGCCCAGCAACAGTTGCCAGGGCAACCCTGGGCATGGCAGGGGGCTTAAGGGCGCCAAGCCCCGCCCACATCCGCTTTGGGGCCAGCAACAGTTGCCAGGGCAACCCTGGGCATGGCAGGTTGCTTAAGGGCGCCAGGCCCCGCCCACTTCCGCTTTGGGGGCCAGCAACAGTTGCCAGGGCAACCCTGGGCATGGCTGGGGGCTTAAGGGCGCCAGGACCCGCCCACTTCCGCTTTGGGTGCCAGCAACAGTTGCCAGGGCAACCCTGGGCATGGCTGGGGGCTTAAGGGCGCCAGGACCCGCCCACTTCCGCTTTGGGGGCCAGCAACAGTTGCCAGGGCAACCCTGGGCATGGCAGGGGGCTTAAGTGCGCCAGGACCCGCCCACTTCCGCTTTGGGGGACAGCAACAGTTGCCAGGGCAACCCTGGGCATGGCTGGGGGCTTAAGGGCGCCAGGACCCGCCCACTTCCGCTTTGGGGGCCAGCAACAGTTGCCAGTGCAACCCTGGGCATGGCTGGGGGCTGGAGGGTGCCAGGGCCCGCCCACATCCGCTTTGGGGCCCAGCAACAGTTGCCAGGGCAACCCTGGGCATGGCAGGGGGCTTAAGGGCGCCAAGCCCCGCCCACATCCGCTTTGGGGCCAGCAACAGTTGCCAGGGCAACCCTGGGCATGGCAGGTTGCTTAAGGGCGCCAGGCCCCGCCCACTTCCGCTTTGGGGGCCAGCAACAGTTGCCAGGGCAACCCTGGGCATGGATGGGGGCTTAAGGGCGCCAGGACCCGCCCACTTCCGCTTTGGGGGCCAGCAACAGTTGCCAGGGCAACCCTGGGCATGGCAGGGGGCTTTTGTGCGCCAGGACCCGCCCACTTCCGCTTTGGGGGCCAGCAACAGTTGCCAGGGCAACCCTGGGCATGGCTGGGGGCTTAAGGGCGCCAGGACCCGCCCACTTCCGCTTTGGGGGCCAGCAACAGTTGCCAGGGCAACCCTGGGCATGGCAGGGGGCTTAAGTGCGCCAGGACCCGCCCACTTCCGCTTTGGGGGACAGCAACAGTTGCCAGGGCAACCCTTGGCATTGCTGGGGGCTTAAGGGCGCCAGGACCCGCCCACTTCCGCTTTGGGGGCCAGCAACAGTTGCCAGGGCAACCCTGGGCATGGCTGGGGGCTTAAGGGCGCCAGGACCCGCCCACTTCCGCTTTGGGGGCCAGCAACAGTTGCCAGGGCAACCCTGGGCATGGCAGGGGGCTTTTGTGCGCCAGGACCCGCCCACTTCCGCTTTGGGGGCCAGCAACAGTTGCCAGGGCAACCCTGGGCATGGCTGGGGGCTTAAGGGCGCCAGGACCCGCCCACTTCCGCTTTGGGGGCCAGCAACAGTTGCCAGGGCAAGCCTGGGCATGGCTGGGGGCTTAAGGGCGCCAGGACCCGCCCACTTCCGCTTTGGGGGCCAGCAACAGTTGCCAGGGCAAGCCTGGGCATGGCAGGGGGCTTAAGGGTGCCATGACCCGCCCACTTCCGCTTTGGGGGCCAGCAACAGTTGCCAGGGCAAGCCTGGGCATGGCAGGGGGCTTAAGGGTGCCATGACCCGCCCACTTCCGCTTTGGGGGCCAGCAACAGTTGCCAGGGCAACCCTGGGCATGGCTGGGGGCTTAAGGGCGCCAGAACCCGCCCACTTCCGCTTTGGGGGCCAGCAACAGTTGCCAGGGCAACCCTGGGCATGGCAGGGGGCTTAAGTGCGCCAGGACCCGCCCACTTCCGCTTTGGGGGCCAGCAACAGTTGCCAGGGCAAGCCTGGGCATGGCTGGGGGCTTAAGGGCGCCAGGACCCGCCCACTTCCGCTTTGGGGGCCAGCAACAGTTGCCAGGGCAAGCCTGGGCATGGCAGGGGGCTTAAGGGCGCCAGGACCCGCCCACTTCCGCTTTGGGGGCCAGCAACAGTTGCCAGGGCAAGCCTGGGCATGGCAGGGGGCTTAAGGGTGCCATGACCCGCCCACTTCCGCTTTGGGGGCCAGCAACAGTTGCCAGGGCAACCCTGGGCATGGCTGGGGGCTTAAGGGCGCCAGAACCCGCCCACTTCCGCTTTGGGGGCCAGCAACAGTTGCCAGGGCAACCCTGGGCATGGCAGGGGGCTTAAGTGCGCCAGGACCCGCCCACTTCCGCTTTGGTGGCCAGCAACAGTTGCCAGGGCAACCCTGGGCATGGCTGGGGGCTTAAGGGCGCCAGGACCCGCCCACTTCCGCTTTGGGGGCCAGCAACAGTTGCCAGGGCAAGCCTGGGCATGGCTGGGGGCTTAAGGGCGCCAGGACCCGCCCACTTCCGCTTTGGGGGCCAGCAAAAGTTGCCAGGGCAAGCCTGGGCATGGCAGGGGGCTTAAGGGCGCCAGGCCCCGCCCACTTCCGCTTTGGGGGCCAGCAACAGTTGCCAGGGCAACCCTGGGCATGGCTGGGGGCTTAAGGGCGCCAGGACCCGCCCACTTCCGCTTTGGGGGCCAGCAACAGTTGCCAGGGCAACCCTGGGCATGGCTGGGGGCTTAAGGGCGCCAGGACCCGCCCACTTCCGCTTTGGGGGCCAGCAACAGTTGCCAGGGCAACCCTGGGCATGGCAGGGGGCTTAAGTGCGCCAGGACCTGCCCACTTCCGCTTTGGGGGACAGCAACAGTTGCCAGGGCAACCCTGGGCATGGCTGGGGGCTTAAGGGCGCCAGGACCCGCCCACTTCCGCTTTGGGGGCCAGCAACAGTTGCCAGGGCAACCCTGGGCATGGCTGGGGGCTGGAGGGTGCCAGGGCCCGCCCACATCCGCTTTGGGGCCCAGCAACAGTTGCCAGGGCAACCCTGGGCATGGCAGGGGGCTTAAGGGCGCCAAGCCCCGCCCACATCCGCTTTGGGGCCAGCAACAGTTGCCAGGGCAACCCTGGGCATGGCAGGTTGCTTAAGGGCGCCATGCCCCGCCCACTTCCGCTTTGGGGGCCAGCAACAGTTGCCAGGGCAACCCTGGGCATGGCTGGGGGCTTAAGGGCGCCAGGACCCGCCCACTTCCGCTTTGGGGGCCAGCAACAGTTGCCAGGGCAAGCCTGGGCATGGCTGGGGGCTTAAGGGCGCCAGGCCCCGCCCACTTCCGCTTTGGGGGCCAGCAACAGTTGCCAGGGCAACCCTGGGCATGGCAGGTTGCTTATGGGCGTCAGGCCCCGCCCACTTCCGCTTTGGGGGCCAGCAACAGTTGCCAGGACAACCCTGGGCATGGCTGGGGGCTTAAGGGCGCCAGGACCCGCCCACTTCCGCTTTTTGGGCCAGCAACAGTTGCCAGGGCAAGCCTGGGCATGGCAGGGGGCTTAAGGGCGCCATGACCCGCCCACTTCCGCTTTGGGGGCCAGCAACAGTTGCCAGGGCAACCCTGGGCATGGCAGGTTGCTTAAGGGCGCCAGGCCCCGCCCACTTCCGCTTTGGGGGCCAGCAACAGTTGCCAGGGCAACCCTGGGCATGGCTGGGGGCTTAAGGGCGCCAGGACCCGCCCACTTCCGCTTTGGGGGCCAGCAACAGTTGCCAGGTCAACCCTGGGCATGGCTGGGGGCTGGAGGGTGCCAGGGCCCGCCCACATCCGCTTTGGGGCCCAGCAACAGTTGCCAGGGCAACCCTGGGCATGGCAGGGGGCTTAAGGGCGCCAAGCCCCGCCCACATCCGCTTTGGGGCCAGCAACAGTTGCCAGGGCAACCCTGGGCATGGCAGGTTGCTTAAGGGCGCCAGGCCCCGCCCACTTCCGCTTTGGGGGCCAGCAACAGTTGCCAGGGCAACCCTGGGCATGGCTGGGGGCTTAAGGGCGCCAGGACCCGCCCACTTCCGCTTTGGGTGCCAGCAACAGTTGCCAGGGCAACCCTGGGCATGGCTGGGGGCTTAAGGGCGCCAGGACCCGCCCACTTCCGCTTTGGGGGCCAGCAACAGTTGCCAGGGCAACCCTGGGCATGGCAGGGGGCTTAAGTGCGCCAGGACCCGCCCACTTCCGCTTTGGGGGACAGCAACAGTTGCCAGGGCAACCCTGGGCATGGCTGGGGGCTTAAGGGCGCCAGGACCCGCCCACTTCCGCTTTGGGGGCCAGCAACAGTTGCCAGTGCAACCCTGGGCATGGCTGGGGGCTGGAGGGTGCCAGGGCCCGCCCACATCCGCTTTGGGGCCCAGCAACAGTTGCCAGGGCAACCCTGGGCATGGCAGGGGGCTTAAGGGCGCCAAGCCCCGCCCACATCCGCTTTGGGGCCAGCAACAGTTGCCAGGGCAACCCTGGGCATGGCAGGTTGCTTAAGGGCGCCAGGCCCCGCCCACTTCCGCTTTGGGGGCCAGCAACAGTTGCCAGGGCAACCCTGGGCATGGATGGGGGCTTAAGGGCGCCAGGACCCGCCCACTTCCGCTTTGGGGGCCAGCAACAGTTGCCAGGGCAACCCTGGGCATGGCAGGGGGCTTTTGTGCGCCAGGACCCGCCCACTTCCGCTTTGGGGGCCAGCAACAGTTGCCAGGGCAACCCTGGGCATGGCTGGGGGCTTAAGGGCGCCAGGACCCGCCCACTTCCGCTTTGGGGGCCAGCAACAGTTGCCAGGGCAACCCTGGGCATGGCAGGGGGCTTAAGTGCGCCAGGACCCGCCCACTTCCGCTTTGGGGGACAGCAACAGTTGCCAGGGCAACCCTTGGCATTGCTGGGGGCTTAAGGGCGCCAGGACCAGCCCACTTCCGCTTTGGGGGCCAGCAACAGTTGCCAGGGCAACCCTGGGCATGGCTGGGGGCTTAAGGGCGCCAGGACCCGCCCACTTCCGCTTTGGGGGCCAGCAACAGTTGCCAGGGCAACCCTGGGCATGGCAGGGGGCTTTTGTGCGCCAGGACCCGCCCACTTCCGCTTTGGGGGCCAGCAACAGTTGCCAGGGCAACCCTGGGCATGGCTGGGGGCTTAAGGGCGCCAGGACCCGCCCACTTCCGCTTTGGGGGCCAGCAACAGTTGCCAGGGCAAGCCTGGGCATGGCTGGGGGCTTAAGGGCGCCAGGACCCGCCCACTTCCGCTTTGGGGGCCAGCAACAGTTGCCAGGGCAAGCCTGGGCATGGCAGGGGGCTTAAGGGTGCCATGACCCGCCCACTTCCGCTTTGGGGGCCAGCAACAGTTGCCAGGGCAAGCCTGGGCATGGCAGGGGGCTTAAGGGTGCCATGACCCGCCCACTTCCGCTTTGGGGGCCAGCAACAGTTGCCAGGGCAACCCTGGGCATGGCTGGGGGCTTAAGGGCGCCAGAACCCGCCCACTTCCGCTTTGGGGGCCAGCAACAGTTGCCAGGGCAACCCTGGGCATGGCAGGGGGCTTAAGTGCGCCAGGACCCGCCCACTTCCGCTTTGGGGGCCAGCAACAGTTGCCAGGGCAAGCCTGGGCATGGCTGGGGGCTTAAGGGCGCCAGGACCCGCCACTTCCGCTTTGGGGGCCAGCAACAGTTGCCAGGGCAAGCCTGGGCATGGCAGGGGGCTTAAGGGCGCCAGGACCCGCCCACTTCCGCTTTGGGGGCCAGCAACAGTTGCCAGGGCAAGCCTGGGCATGGCAGGGGGCTTAAGGGTGCCATGACCCGCCCACTTCCGCTTTGGGGGCCAGCAACAGTTGCCAGGGCAACCCTGGGCATGGCTGGGGGCTTAAGGGCGCCAGAACCCGCCCACTTCCGCTTTGGGGGCCAGCAACAGTTGCCAGGGCAACCCTGGGCATGGCAGGGGGCTTAAGTGCGCCAGGACCCGCCCACTTCCGCTTTGGTGGCCAGCAACAGTTGCCAGGGCAACCCTGGGCATGGCTGGGGGCTTAAGGGCGCCAGGACCCGCCCACTTCCGCTTTGGGGGCCAGCAACAGTTGCCAGGGCAAGCCTGGGCATGGCTGGGGGCTTAAGGCGCCAGGACCCGCCCACTTCCGCTTTGGGGGCCAGCAAAAGTTGCCAGGGCAAGCCTGGGCATGGCAGGGGGCTTAAGGGCGCCATGACCCGCGCACTTCCGCTTTGGGGGCCAGCAACAGTTGCCAGGGCAACCCTGGGCCATGGCAGGTTGCTTAAGGGCGCCATGACCCGCCCACTTCCGCTTTGGGGGCCAGCAACAGTTGCCAGGGCAACCCTGGGCATGGCAGGTTGCTTAAGGGCGCCAGGCCCCGCCCACTTCCGCTTTGGGGGCCAGCAACAGTTGCCAGGGCAACCCTGGGCATGGCTGGGGGCTTAAGGGCGCCAGGCCCCGCCCACTTCCGCTTTGGGGGCCAGCAACAGTTGCCAGGGCAACCCTGGGCATGGCAGGTTGCTTATGGGCGCCAGGCCCCGCCCACTTCCGCTTTGGGGGCCAGCAACAGTTGCCAGGGCAACCCTGGGCATGGCTGGGGGCTTAAGGGCGCCAGGACCCGCCCACTTCCGCTTTTTGGGCCAGCAACAGTTGCCAGGGCAAGCCTGGGCATGGCAGGGGGCTTAAGGGCGCCATGCCCCGCCCACTTCCGCTTTGGGGGCCAGCAACAGTTGCCACGGCAACCCTGGGCATGGCAGGTTGCTTATGGGCGCCAGGCCCCGCCCACTTCCGCTTTGGGGGCCAGCAACAGTTGCCAGGGCAACCCTGGGCATGGCTGGGGGCTTAAGGGCGCCAGGACCCGCCCACTTCCGCTTTTTGGGCCAGCAACAGTTGCCAGGGCAAGCCTGGGCATGGCTGGGGGCTTAAGGGCGCCAGGACCCGCCCACTTCCGCTTTTTGGGCCAGCAACAGTTGCCAGGGCAAGCCTGGGCATGGCAGGTTGCTTAAGGGCGCCAGGCCCCGCCCACTTCCGCTTTGGGGGCCAGCAACAGTTGCCAGGGCAACCCTGGGCATGGCTGGGGGCTTAAGGGCGCCAGGACCCGCCCACTTCCGCTTTGGGGGCCAGCAACAGTTGCCAGGGCAACCCTGGGCATGGCAGGGGGCTTAAGTGCGCCAGGACCTTCCCACTTCCGCTTTGGGGGACAGCAACAGTTGCCAGGGCAACCCTGGGCATGGCAGGGGGCTTTTGTGCGCAAGGACCCGCCCACTTCCGCTTTGGGGGGCAGCAACAGTTGCCAGGGCAACCCTGGGCATGGCTGGGGGCTTAAGGGCGCCAGGACCCGCCCACTTCCGCTTTGGGGGCCAGCAACAGTTGCCAGGGTGACCCTGGGCATGGCAGGGGGCTTAAGTGCGCCAGGACCCGCCCACTTCCGCTTTGGGGGACAGCAACAGTTGCCAGGGCAACCCTGGGCATGGCTGGGGGCTTAAGGGCGCCAGGACCCGCCCACTTCCGCTTTGGGGGCCAGCAACAGTTGCCAGGGCAAGCCTGGGCATGGCTGGGGGCTTAAGGGCGCCAGGACCCGCCCACTTCCGCTTTGGGGGCCAGCAACAGTTGCCAGGGCAACCCTGGGCATGGCAGGTTGCTTAAGGGCGCCAGGCCCCGCCCACTTCCGCTTTGGGGGCCAGCAACAGTTGCCAGGGCAACCCTTGGCATTGCTGGGGGCTTAAGGGCGCCAGGACCCGCCCACTTCCGCTTTGGGGGCCAGCAACAGTTGCCAGGGCAACCCTGGGCATGGCTGGGGGCTTAAGGGCGCCAGGACCCGCCCACTTCCGCTTTGGGGGCCAGCAACAGTTGCCAGGGCAACCCTGGGCATGGCAGGGGGCTTTTGTGCGCCAGGACCCGCCCACTTCCGCTTTGGGGGCCAGCAACAGTTGCCAGGGCAACCCTGGGCATGGCAGGGGGCTTAAGGGCGCCAAGCCCCGCCCACATCCGCTTTGGGGCCAGCAACAGTTGCCAGGGCAACCCTGGGCATGGCAGGTTGCTTAAGGGCGCCATGCCCCGCCCACTTCCGCTTTGGGGGCCAGCAACAGTTGCCAGGGCAACCCTGGGCATGGCTGGGGGCTTAAGGGCGCCAGGACCCGCCCACTTCCGCTTTGGGGGCCAGCAACAGTTGCCAGGGCAACCCTGGGCATGGCTGGGGGCTTAAGGGCGCCAGGACCCGCCCACTTCCGCTTTGGGGGCCAGCAACAGTTGCCAGGGCAACCCTGGGCATGGCAGGGGGCTTAAGTGCGCCAGGACCCGCCCACTTCCGCTTTGGGGGCCAGCAACAGTTGCCATGGCAACCCTGGGCATGGCAGGGGGCTTAAGTGCGCCAGGACCCGCCCACTTCCGCTTTGGGGGCCAGCAACAGTTGCCAGGGCAACCCTGGGCATGGCAGGGGGCTTAAGGGCGCCAAGCCCCGCCCACATCCGCTTTGGGGCCAGCAACAGTTGCCAGGGCAACCCTGGGCATGGCAGGTTGCTTAAGGGCGCCAGGCCCCGCCCACTTCCGCTTTGGGGGCCAGCAACAGTTGCCAGGGCAACCCTGGGCATGGCTGGGGGCTTAAGGGCGCCAGGACCCGCCCACTTCCGCTTTGGGTGCCAGCAACAGTTGCCAGGGCAACCCTGGGCATGGCTGGGGGCTTAAGGGCGCCAGGACCCGCCCACTTCCGCTTTGGGGGCCAGCAACAGTTGCCAGGGCAACCCTGGGCATGGCAGGGGGCTTAAGTGCGCCAGGACCCGCCCACTTCCGCTTTGGGGGACAGCAACAGTTGCCAGGGCAACCCTGGGCATGGCTGGGGGCTTAAGGGCGCCAGGACCTGCCCACTTCCGCTTTGGGGGCCAGCAACAGTTGCCAGGGCAACCCTGGGCATGGCTGGGGGCTGGAGGGTGCCAGGGCCCGCCCACATCCGCTTTGGGGCCCAGCAACAGTTGCCAGGGCAACCCTGGGCATGGCAGGGGGCTTAAGGGCGCCAAGCCCCGCCCACATCCGCTTTGGGGCCAGCAACAGTTGCCAGGGCAACCCTGGGCATGGCAGGTTGCTTAAGGGCGCCAGGCCCCGCCCACTTCCGCTTTGGGGGCCAGCAACAGTTGCCAGGGCAACCCTGGGCATGGATGGGGGCTTAAGGGCGCCAGGACCCGCCCACTTCCGCTTTCGGGGCCAGCAACAGTTGCCAGGGCAACCCTGGGCATGGCAGGGGGCTTTTGTGCGCCAGGACCCGCCCACTTCCGCTTTGGGGGCCAGCAACAGTTGCCAGGGCAACCCTGGGCATGGCTGGGGGCTTAAGGGCGCCAGGACCCGCCCACTTCCGCTTTGGGGGCCAGCAACAGTTGCCAGGGCAACCCTGGGCATGGCAGGGGGCTTAAGTGCGCCAGGACCCGCCCACTTCCGCTTTGGGGGACAGCAACAGTTGCCAGGGCAACCCTTGGCATTGCTGGGGGCTTAAGGGCGCCAGGACCCGCCCACTTCCGCTTTGGGGGCCAGCAACAGTTGCCAGGGCAACCCTGGGCATGGCTGGGGGCTTAAGGGCGCCAGGACCCGCCCACTTCCGCTTTGGGGGCCAGCAACAGTTGCCAGGGCAACCCTGGGCATGGCAGGGGGCTTTTGTGCGCCAGGACCCGCCCACTTCCGCTTTGGGGGCCAGCAACAGTTGCCAGGGCAACCCTGGGCATGGCTGGGGGCTTAAGGGCGCCAGGACCCGCCCACTTCCGCTTTGGGGGCCAGCAACAGTTGCCAGGGCAAGCCTGGGCATGGCTGGGGGCTTAAGGGCGCCAGGACCCGCCCACTTCCGCTTTGGGGGCCAGCAACAGTTGCCAGGGCAAGCCTGGGCATGGCAGGGGGCTTAAGGGTGCCATGACCCGCCCACTTCCGCTTTGGGGGCCAGCAACAGTTGCCAGGGCAAGCCTGGGCATGGCTGGGGGCTTAAGGGCGCCAGGACCCGCCCACTTCCGCTTTGGGGGCCAGCAACAGTTGCCAGGGCAAGCCTGGGCATGGCTGGGGGCTTAAGGGCGCCAGGACCCGCCCACTTCCGCTTTGGGGGCCAGCAACAGTTGCCAGGGCAAGCCTGGGCATGGCAGGGGGCTTAAGGGCGCCATGACCCGCGCACTTCCGCTTTGGGGGCCAGCAACAGTTGCCAGGGCAACCCTGGGCATGGCAGGTTGCTTAAGGGCGCCATGACCCGCCCACTTCCGCTTTGGGGGCCAGCAACAGTTGCCAGGGCAACCCTGGGCATGGCAGGTTGCTTAAGGGCGCCAGGCCCCGCCCACTTCCGCTTTGGGGGCCAGCAACAGTTGCCAGGGCAACCCTGGGCATGGCTGGGGGCTTAAGGGCGCCAGGCCCCGCCCACTTCCGCTTTTTGGGCCAGCAACAGTTGCCAGGGCAAGCCTGGGCATGGCAGGGGGCTTAAGGGCGCCATGACCCGCCCACTTCCGCTTTGGGGGCCAGCAACAGTTGCCAGGGCAACCCTGGGCATGGCTGGGGGCTTAAGGGCGCCAGAACCCGCCCACTTCCGCTTTGGGGGCCAGCAACAGTTGCCAGGGCAACCCTGGGCATGGCAGGGGGCTTAAGTGCGCCAGGACCCGCCCACTTCCGCTTTGGGGGCCAGCAACAGTTGCCAGGGCAACCCTGGGCATGGCTGGGGGCTTAAGGGCGCCAGGACCCGCCCACTTCCGCTTTGGGGGCCAGCAACAGTTGCCAGGGCAAGCCTGGGCATGGCTGGGGGCTTAAGGGCGCCAGGACCCGCCCACTTCCGCTTTGGGGGCCAGCAACAGTTGCCAGGGCAAGCCTGGGCATGGCAGGGGGCTTAAGGGCGCCATGACCCGCGCACTTCCGCTTTGGGGGCCAGCAACAGTTGCCAGGGCAACCCTGGGCATGGCAGGTTGCTTAAGGGCGCCATGACCCGCCCACTTCCGCTTTGGGGGCCAGCAACAGTTGCCAGGGCAACCCTGGGCATGGCAGGTTGCTTAAGGGCGCCAGGCCCCGCCCACTTCCGCTTTGGGGGCCAGCAACAGTTGCCAGGGCAACCCTGGGCATGGCTGGGGGCTTAAGGGCGCCAGGCCCCGCCCACTTCCGCTTTTTGGGCCAGCAACAGTTGCCAGGGCAAGCCTGGGCATGGCAGGGGGCTTAAGGGCGCCATGCCCCGCCCACTTCCGCTTTGGGGGCCAGCAACAGTTGCCAGGGCAACCCTGGGCATGGCAGGTTGCTTAAGGGCGCCAGGCCCCGCCCACTTCCGCTTTGGGGGCCAGCAACAGTTGCCAGGGCAACACTGGGCATGGCTGGGGGCTTAAGGGCGCCAGGACCCGCCCACTTCCGCTTTGGGGGCCAGCAACAGTTGCTAGGGCAACCCTGGGCATGGCAGGGGGCTTTTGTGCGCCAGGACCCGCCCACTTCCGCTTTGGGGGCCAGCAACAGTTGCCAGGGCAACCCTGGGCATGGCTGGGGGCTTAAGGGCGCCAGGACCCGCCCACTTCCGCTTTGGGGGCCAGCAACAGTTGCCAGGGCAAGCCTGGGCATGGCTGGGGGCTTAAGGGCGCCAGGACCCGCCCACTTCCGCTTTGGGGGCCAGCAACAGTTGCCAGGGCAACCCTGGGCATGGCAGGTTGCTTAAGGGCGCCAGGCCCTGCCCACTTCCGCTTTGGGGGCCAGCAACAGTTGCCAGGGCAACCCTTGGCATTGCTGGGGGCTTAAGGGCGCCAGGACCCGCCCACTTCCGCTTTGGGGGCCAGCAACAGTTGCCAGGGCAACCCTGGGCATGGCTGGGGGCTTAAGGGCGCCAGGACCCGCCCACTTCCGCTTTGGGGGCCAGCAACAGTTGCCAGGGCAACCCTGGGCATGGCAGGGGGCTTTTGTGCGCCAGGACCCGCCCACTTCCGCTTTGGGGGCCAGCAACAGTTGCCAGGGCAACCCTGGGCATGGCTGGGGGCTTAAGGGCGCCAGGACCCGCCCACTTCCGCTTTGGGGGCCAGCAACAGTTGCCAGGGCAAGCCTGGGCATGGCTGGGGGCTTAAGGGCGCCAGGACCCGCCCACTTCCGCTTTGGGGGCCAGCAACAGTTGCCAGGGCAAGCCTGGGCATGGCAGGGGGCTTAAGGGCGCCAGGACCCGCCCACTTCCGCTTTGGGGGCCAGCAACAGTTGCCAGGGCAACCCTGGGCATGGCTGGGGGCTGGAGGGTGCCAGGGCCCGCCCACATCCGCTTTGGGGCCCAGCAACAGTTGCCAGGGCAACCCTGGGCATGGCAGGGGGCTTAAGGGCGCCAAGCCCCGCCCACATCCGCTTTGGGGCCAGCAACAGTTGCCAGGGCAACCCTGGGCATGGCTGGGGGCTTAAGGGCGCCAGGACCCGCCCACTTCCGCTTTGGGGGCCAGCAACAGTTGCCAGGGCAACCCTGGGCATGGCTGGGGGCTTAAGGGCGCCAGGACCCGCCCACTTCCGCTTTGGGGGCCAGCAACAGTTGCCAGGGCAACCCTGGGCATGGCAGGGGGCTTAAGTGCGCCAGGACCCGCCCACTTCCGCTTTGGGGGCCAGCAACAGTTGCCAGGGCAACCCTGGGCATGGCAGGGGGCTTAAGTGCGCCAGGACCCGCCCACTTCCGCTTTGGGGGCCAGCAACAGTTGCCAGGGCAACCCTGGGCATGGCAGGGGGCTTAAGGGCGCCAAGCCCCGCCCACATCCGCTTTGGGGCCAGCAACAGTTGCCAGGGCAACCCTGGGCATGGCAGGTTGCTTAAGGGCGCCAGGCCCCGCCCACTTCCGCTTTGGGGGCCAGCAACAGTTGCCAGGGCAACCCTGGGCATGGCTGGGGGCTTAAGGGCGCCAGGACCCGCCCACTTCCGCTTTGGGTGCCAGCAACAGTTGCCAGGGCAACCCTGGGCATGGCTGGGGGCTTAAGGGCGCCAGGACCTGCCCACTTCTGCTTTGGGGGCCAGCAACAGTTGCCAGGGCAACCCTGGGCATGGCTGGGGGCTGGAGGGTGCCAGGGCCCGCCCACATCCGCTTTGGGGCCCAGCAACAGTTGCCAGGGCAACCCTGGGCATGGCAGGGGGCTTAAGGGCGCCAAGCCCCGCCCACATCCGCTTTGGGGCCAGCAACAGTTGCCAGGGCAACCCTGGGCATGGCAGGTTGCTTAAGGGCGCCAGGCCCCGCCCACTTCCGCTTTGGGGGCCAGCAACAGTTGCCAGGGCAACCCTGGGCATGGATGGGGGCTTAAGGGCGCCAGGAACCGCCCACTTCCGCTTTCGGGGCCAGCAACAGTTGCCAGGGCAACCCTGGGCATGGCAGGGGGCTTTTGTGCGCCAGGACCCGCCCACTTCCGCTTTGGGGGCCAGCAACAGTTGCCAGGGCAACCCTGGGCATGGATGGGGGCTTAAGGGCGCCAGGACCCGCCCACTTCCGCTTTCGGGGCCAGCAACAGTTGCCAGGGCAACCCTGGGCATGGCAGGGGGCTTTTGTGCGCCAGGACCCGCCCACTTCCGCTTTGGGGGCCAGCAACAGTTGCCAGGGCAACCCTGGGCATGGCTGGGGGCTTAAGGGCGCCAGGACCCGCCCACTTCCGCTTTGGGGGCCAGCAACAGTTGCCAGGGCAACCCTGGGCATGGCAGGGGGCTTAAGTGCGCCAGGACCCGCCCACTTCCGCTTTGGGGGACAGCAACAGTTGCCAGGGCAACCCTTGGCATTGCTGGGGGCTTAAGGGCGCCAGGACCCGCCCACTTCCGCTTTGGGGGCCAGCAACAGTTGCCAGGGCAACCCTGGGCATGGCTGGGGGCTTAAGGGCGCCAGGACCCGCCCACTTCCGCTTTGGGGGCCAGCAACAGTTGCCAGGGCAACCCTGGGCATGGCAGGGGGCTTTTGTGCGCCAGGACCCGCCCACTTCCGCTTTGGGGGCCAGCAACAGTTGCCAGGGCAACCCTGGGCATGGCTGGGGGCTTAAGGGCGCCAGGACCCGCCCACTTCCGCTTTGGGGGCCAGCAACAGTTGCCAGGGCAAGCCTGGGCATGGCAGGGGGCTTAAGGGTGCCATGACCCGCCCACTTCCGCTTTGGGGGCCAGCAACAGTTGCCAGGGCAAGCCTGGGCATGGCTGGGGGCTTAAGGGCGCCAGGACCCGCCCACTTCCGCTTTGGGGGCCAGCAACAGTTGCCAGGGCAAGCCTGGGCATGGCTGGGGGCTTAAGGGCGCCAGGACCCGCCCACTTCCGCTTTGGGTGCCAGCAACAGTTGCCAGGGCAACCCTGGGCATGGCTGGGGGCTTAAGGGCGCCAGGACCCGCCCACTTCCGCTTTGGGGGCCAGCAACAGTTGCCAGGGCAACCCTGGGCATGGCAGGGGGCTTAAGTGCGCCAGGACCCGCCCACTTCCGCTTTGGGGGACAGCAACAGTTGCCAGGGCAACCCTGGGCATGGCTGGGGGCTTAAGGGCGCCAGGACCTGCCCACTTCCGCTTTGGGGGCCAGCAACAGTTGCCAGGGCAACCCTGGGCATGGCTGGGGGCTGGAGGGTGCCAGGGCCCGCCCACATCCGCTTTGGGGCCCAGCAACAGTTGCCAGGGCAACCCTGGGCATGGCAGGGGGCTTAAGGGCGCCAAGCCCCGCCCACATCCGCTTTGGGGCCAGCAACAGTTGCCAGGGCAACCCTGGGCATGGCAGGTTGCTTAAGGGCGCCAGGCCCCGCCCACTTCCGCTTTGGGGGCCAGCAACAGTTGCCAGGGCAACCCTGGGCATGGATGGGGGCTTAAGGGCGCCAGGACCCGCCCACTTCCGCTTTCGGGGCCAGCAACAGTTGCCAGGGCAACCCTGGGCATGGCAGGGGGCTTTTGTGCGCCAGGACCCGCCCACTTCCGCTTTGGGGGCCAGCAACAGTTGCCAGGGCAACCCTGGGCATGGATGGGGGCTTAAGGGCGCCAGGACCCGCCCACTTCCGCTTTCGGGGCCAGCAACAGTTGCCAGGGCAACCCTGGGCATGGCAGGGGGCTTTTGTGCGCCAGGACCCGCCCACTTCCGCTTTGGGGGCCAGCAACAGTTGCCAGGGCAACCCTGGGCATGGCTGGGGGCTTAAGGGCGCCAGGACCCGCCCACTTCCGCTTTGGGGGCCAGCAACAGTTGCCAGGGCAACCCTGGGCATGGCAGGGGGCTTAAGTGCGCCAGGACCCGCCCACTTCCGCTTTGGGGGACAGCAACAGTTGCCAGGGCAACCCTTGGCATTGCTGGGGGCTTAAGGGCGCCAGGACCCGCCCACTTCCGCTTTGGGGGCCAGCAACAGTTGCCAGGGCAACCCTGGGCATGGCTGGGGGCTTAAGGGCGCCAGGACCCGCCCACTTCCGCTTTGGGGGCCAGCAACAGTTGCCAGGGCAACCCTGGGCATGGCAGGGGGCTTTTGTGCGCCAGGACCCGCCCACTTCCGCTTTGGGGGCCAGCAACAGTTGCCAGGGCAACCCTGGGCATGGCTGGGGGCTTAAGGGCGCCAGGACCCGCCCACTTCCGCTTTGGGGGCCAGCAACAGTTGCCAGGGCAAGCCTGGGCATGGCTGGGGGCTTAAGGGCGCCAGGACCCGCCCACTTCCGCTTTGGGGGCCAGCAACAGTTGCCAGGGCAAGCCTGGGCATGGCAGGGGGCTTAAGGGTGCCATGACCCGCCCACTTCCGCTTTGGGGGCCAGCAACAGTTGCCAGGGCAAGCCTGGGCATGGCTGGGGGCTTAAGGGCGCCAGGACCCGCCCACTTCCGCTTTGGGGGCCAGCAACAGTTGCCAGGGCAAGCCTGGGCATGGCTGGGGGCTTAAGGGCGCCAGGACCCGCCCACTTCCGCTTTGGGTGCCAGCAACAGTTGCCAGGGCAACCCTGGGCATGGCTGGGGGCTTAAGGGCGCCAGGACCCGCCCACTTCCGCTTTGGGGGCCAGCAACAGTTGCCAGGGCAACCCTGGGCATGGCAGGGGGCTTAAGTGCGCCAGGACCCGCCCACTTCCGCTTTGGGGGACAGCAACAGTTGCCAGGGCAACCCTGGGCATGGCTGGGGGCTTAAGGGCGCCAGGACCTGCCCACTTCCGCTTTGGGGGCCAGCAACAGTTGCCAGGGCAACCCTGGGCATGGCTGGGGGCTGGAGGGTGCCAGGGCCCGCCCACATCCGCTTTGGGGCCCAGCAACAGTTGCCAGGGCAAGCCTGGGCATGGCAGGGGGCTTAAGGGCGCCATGACCCGCCCACTTCCGCTTTGGGGGCCAGCAACAGTTGCCAGGGCAACCCTGGGCATGGCAGGTTGCTTAAGGGCGCCATGACCCGCCCACTTCCGCTTTGGGGGCCAGCAACAGTTGCCAGGGCAACCCTGGGCATGGCAGGTTGCTTAAGGGCGCCAGGCCCCGCCCACTTCCGCTTTGGGGGCCAGCAACAGTTGCCAGGGCAACCCTGGGCATGGCTGGGGGCTTAAGGGCGCCAGGCCCCGCCCACTTCCGCTTTTTGGGCCAGCAACAGTTGCCAGGGCAAGCCTGGGCATGGCAGGGGGCTTAAGGGCGCCATGCCCCGCCCACTTCCGCTTTGGGGGCCAGCAACAGTTGCCACGGCAACCCTGGGCATGGCAGGTTGCTTAAGGGCGCCAGGCCCCGCCCACTTCCGCTTTGGGGGCCAGCAACAGTTGCCAGGGCAACCCTGGGCATGGCTGGGGGCTTAAGGGCGCCAGGACCCGCCCACTTCCGCTTTGGGGGCCAGCAACAGTTGCCAGGGCAACCCTGGGCATGGCAGGGGGCTTTTGTGCGCCAGGACCCGCCCACTTCCGCTTTGGGGGCCAGCAACAGTTGCCAGGGCAAGCCTGGGCATGGCTGGGGGCTTAAGGGCGCCAGGACCCGCCCACTTCCGCTTTGGGGGCCAGCAACAGTTGCCAGGGCAAGCCTGGGCATGGCAGGGGGCTTAAGGGTGCCATGACCCGCCCACTTCCGCTTTGGGGGCCAGCAACAGTTGCCAGGGCAACCCTGGGCATGGCTGGGGGCTTAAGGGCGCCAGAACCCGCCCACTTCCGCTTTGGGGGCCAGCAACAGTTGCCAGGGCAACCCTGGGCATGGCAGGGGGCTTAAGTGCGCCAGGACCCGCCCACTTCCGCTTTGGGGGCCAGCAACAGTTGCCAGGGCAACCCTGGGCATGGCTGGGGGCTTAAGGGCGCCAGGACCCGCCCACTTCCGCTTTGGGGGCCAGCAACAGTTGCCAGGGCAAGCCTGGGCATGGCTGGGGGCTTAAGGGCGCCAGGACCCGCCCACTTCCGCTTTGGGGGCCAGCAACAGTTGCCAGGGCAAGCCTGGGCATGGCAGGGGGCTTAAGGGCGCCATGACCCGCGCACTTCCGCTTTGGGGGCCAGCAACAGTTGCCAGGGCAACCCTGGGCATGGCAGGTTGCTTAAGGGCGCCATGACCCGCCCACTTCCGCTTTGGGGGCCAGCAACAGTTGCCAGGGCAACCCTGGGCATGGCAGGTTGCTTAAGGGCGCCAGGCCCCGCCCACTTCCGCTTTGGGGGCCAGCAACAGTTGCCAGGGCAACCCTGGGCATGGCTGGGGGCTTAAGGGCGCCAGGCCCCGCCCACTTCCGCTTTTTGGGCCAGCAACAGTTGCCAGGGCAAGCCTGGGCATGGCAGGGGGCTTAAGGGCGCCAGGCCCCGCCCACTTCCGCTTTGGGGGCCAGCAACAGTTGCCAGGGCAACCCTGGGCATGGCAGGTTGCTTAAGGGCGCCAGGCCCCGCCCACTTCCGCTTTGGGGGCCAGCAACAGTTGCCAGGGCAACCCTGGGCATGGCTGGGGGCTTAAGGGCGCCAGGACCCGCCCACTTCCGCTTTGGGGGCCAGCAACAGTTGCTAGGGCAACCCTGGGCATGGCAGGGGGCTTTTGTGCGCCAGGACCCGCCCACTTCCGCTTTGGGGGCCAGCAACAGTTGCCAGGGCAACCCTGGGCATGGCTGGGGGCTTAAGGGCGCCAGGACCCGCCCACTTCCGCTTTGGGGGCCAGCAACAGTTGCCAGGGCAAGCCTGGGCATGGCTGGGGGCTTAAGGGCGCCAGGACCCGCCCACTTCCGCTTTGGGGGCCAGCAACAGTTGCCAGGGCAACCCTGGGCATGGCAGGTTGCTTAAGGGCGCCAGGCCCTGCCCACTTCCGCTTTGGGGGCCAGCAACAGTTGCCAGGGCAACCCTGGGCATTGCTGGGGGCTTTTGTGCGCCAGGACCCGCCCACTTCCGCTTTGGGGGCCAGCAACAGTTGCCAGGGCAACCCTGGGCATGGCTGGGGGCTTAAGGGCGCCAGGACCCGCCCACTTCCGCTTTGGGGGCCAGCAACAGTTGCCAGGGCAACCCTGGGCATGGCAGGGGGCTTTTGTGCGCCAGGACCCGCCCACTTCCGCTTTGGGGGCCAGCAACAGTTGCCAGGGCAACCCTGGGCATGGCTGGGGGCTTAAGGGCGCCAGGACCCGCCCACTTCCGCTTTGGGGGCCAGCAACAGTTGCCAGGGCAAGCCTGGGCATGGCTGGGGGCTTAAGGGCGCCAGGACCTGCCCACTTCCGCTTTGGGGGCCAGCAACAGTTGCCAGGGCAAGCCTGGGCATGGCAGGGGGCTTAAGGGCGCCAGGACCCGCCCACTTCCGCTTTGGGGGCCAGCAACAGTTGCCAGGGCAACCCTGGGCATGGCTGGGGGCTGGAGGGTGCCAGGGCCCGCCCACATCCGCTTTGGGGCCCAGCAACAGTTGCCAGGGCAACCCTGGGCATGGCAGGGGGCTTAAGGGCGCCAAGCCCCGCCCACATCCGCTTTGGGGCCAGCAACAGTTGCCAGGGCAACCCTGGGCATGGCAGGTTGCTTAAGGGCGCCATGCCCCGCCCACTTCCGCTTTGGGGGCCAGCAACAGTTGCCAGGGCAACCCTGGGCATGGCTGGGGGCTTAAGGGCGCCAGGACCCGCCCACTTCCGCTTTGGGGGCCAGCAACAGTTGCCAGGGCAACCCTGGGCATGGCTGGGGGCTTAAGGGCGCCAGGACCCGCCCACTTCCGCTTTGGGGGCCAGCAACAGTTGCCAGGGCAACCCTGGGCATGGCAGGGGGCTTAAGTGCGCCAGGACCCGCCCACTTCCGCTTTGGGGGCCAGCAACAGTTGCCAGGGCAACCCTGGGCATGGCAGGGGGCTTAAGTGCGCCAGGACCCGCCCACTTCCGCTTTGGGGGCCAGCAACAGTTGCCAGGGCAACCCTGGGCATGGCAGGGGGCTTAAGGGCGCCAAGCCCCGCCCACATCCGCTTTGGGGCCAGCAACAGTTGCCAGGGTAACCCTGGGCATGGCAGGTTGCTTAAGGGCGCCATGCCCCGCCCACTTCCGCTTTGGGGGCCAGCAACAGTTGCCAGGGCAACCCTGGGCATGGCTGGGGGCTTAAGGGCGCCAGGACCCGCCCACTTCCGCTTTGGGGGCCAGCAACAGTTGCCAGGGCAACCCTGGGCATGGCTGGGGGCTTAAGGGCGCCAGGACCCGCCCACTTCCGCTTTGGGTGCCAGCAACAGTTGCCAGGGCAACCCTGGGCATGGCTGGGGGCTTAAGGGCGCCAGGACCCGCCCACTTCCGCTTTGGGGGCCAGCAACAGTTGCCAGGGCAACCCTGGGCATGGCAGGGGGCTTAAGTGCGCCAGGACCCGCCCACTTCCGCTTTGGGGGACAGCAACAGTTGCCAGGGCAACCCTGGGCATGGCTGGGGGCTTAAGGGCGCCAGGACCTGCCCACTTCCGCTTTGGGGGCCAGCAACAGTTGCCAGGGCAACCCTGGGCATGGCTGGGGGCTGGAGGGTGCCAGGGCCCGCCCACATCCGCTTTGGGGCCCAGCAACAGTTGCCAGGGCAACCCTGGGCATGGCAGGGGGCTTAAGGGCGCCAAGCCCCGCCCACATCCGCTTTGGGGCCAGCAACAGTTGCCAGGGCAACCCTGGGCATGGCAGGTTGCTTAAGGGCGCCAGGCCCCGCCCACTTCCGCTTTGGGGGCCAGCAACAGTTGCCAGGGCAACCCTGGGCATGGATGGGGGCTTAAGGGCGCCAGGACCCGCCCACTTCCGCTTTCGGGGCCAGCAACAGTTGCCAGGGCAACCCTGGGCATGGCAGGGGGCTTTTGTGCGCCAGGACCCGCCCACTTCCGCTTTGGGGGCCAGCAACAGTTGCCAGGGCAACCCTGGGCATGGCAGGGGGCTTAAGTGCGCCAGGACCCGCCCACTTCCGCTTTGGGGGACAGCAACAGTTGCCAGGGCAACCATTGGCATTGCTGGGGGCTTAAGGGCGCCAGGACCCGCCCACTTCCGCTTTGGGGGCCAGCAACAGTTGCCAGGGCAACCCTGGGCATGGCTGGGGGCTTAAGGGCGCCAGGACCCGCCCACTTCCGCTTTGGGGGCCAGCAACAGTTGCCAGGGCAACCCTGGGCATGGCAGGGGGCTTTTGTGCGCCAGGACCCGCCCACTTCCGCTTTGGGGGCCAGCAACAGTTGCCAGGGCAACCCTGGGCATGGCTGGGGGCTTAAGGGCGCCAGGACCCGCCCACTTCCGCTTTGGGGGCCAGCAACAGTTGCCAGGGCAAGCCTGGGCATGGCTGGGGGCTTAAGGGCGCCAGGACCCGCCCACTTCCGCTTTGGGGGCCAGCAACAGTTGCCAGGGCAAGCCTGGGCATGGCAGGGGGCTTAAGGGTGCCATGACCCGCCCACTTCCGCTTTGGGGGCCAGCAACAGTTGCCAGGGCAACCCTGGGCATGGCTAGGGGCTTAAGGGCGCCAGAACCCGCCCACTTACGCTTTGGGGGCCAGCAACAGTTGCCAGGGCAACCCTGGGCATGGCAGGGGGCTTAAGTGCGCCAGGACCCGCCCACTTCCGCTTTGGGGGCCAGCAACAGTTGCCAGGGCAAGCCTGGGCATGGCTGGGGGCTTAAGGGCGCCAGGACCCGCCCACTTCCGCTTTGGGGGCCAGCAACAGTTGCCAGGGCAAGCCTGGGCATGGCTGGGGGCTTAAGGGCGCCAGGACCCGCCCACTTCCGCTTTGGGGGCCAGCAACAGTTGCCAGGGCAAGCCTGGGCATGGCAGGGGGCTTAAGGGTGCCATGACCCGCGCACTTCCGCTTTGGGGGCCAGCAACAGTTGCCAGGGCAACCCTGGGCATGGCAGGTTGCTTAAGGGCGCCATGACCCGCCCACTTCCGCTTTGGGGGCCAGCAACAGTTGCCAGGGCAAGCCTGGGCATGGCAGGTTGCTTAAGGGCGCCAGGCCCCGCCCACTTCCGCTTTGGGGGCCAGCAACAGTTGCCAGGGCAACCCTGGGCATGGCTGGGGGCTTAAGGGCGCCAGGCCCCGCCCACTTCCGCTTTTTGGGCCAGCAACAGTTGCCAGGGCAAGCCTGGGCATGGCAGGGGGCTTAAGGGCGCCATGCCCCGCCCACTTCCGCTTTGGGGGCCAGCAACAGTTGCCACGGCAACCCTGGGCATGGCAGGTTGCTTAAGGGCGCCAGGCCCCGCCCACTTCCGCTTTGGGGGCCAGCAACAGTTGCCAGGGCAACCCTGGGCATGGCTGGGGGCTTAAGGGCGCCAGGACCCGCCCACTTCCGCTTTGGGGGCCAGCAACAGTTGCCAGGGCAACCCTGGGCATGGCAGGGGGCTTTTGTGCGCCAGGACCCGCCCACTTCCGCTTTGGGGGCCAGCAACAGTTGCCAGGGCAACCCTGGGCATGGCTGGGGGCTTAAGGGCGCCAGGACCCGCCCACTTCCGCTTTGGGGGCCAGCAACAGTTGCCAGGGCAAGCCTGGGCATGGCTGGGGGCTTAAGGGCGCCAGGACCCGCCCACTTCCGCTTTGGGGGCCAGCAACAGTTGCCAGGGCAAGCCTGGGCATGGCAGGGGGCTTAAGGGCGCCAGGACCCGCCCACTTCCGCTTTGGGGGCCAGCAACAGTTGCCAGGGCAACCCTGGGCATGGCTGGGGGCTGGAGGGTGCCAGGGCCCGCCCACATCCGCTTTGGGGCCCAGCAACAGTTGCCAGGGCAACCCTGGGCATGGCAGGGGGCTTAAGGGCGCCAAGCCCCGCCCACATCCGCTTTGGGGCCAGCAACAGTTGCCAGGGCAACCCTGGGCATGGCAGGTTGCTTAAGGGCGCCATGCCCCGCCCACTTCCGCTTTGGGGGCCAGCAACAGTTGCCAGGGCAACCCTGGGCATGGCTGGGGGCTTAAGGGCGCCAGGACCCGCCCACTTCCGCTTTGGGGGCCAGCAACAGTTGCCAGGGCAACCCTGGGCATGGCTGGGGGCTTAAGGGCGCCAGGACCCGCCCACTTCCGCTTTGGGGGCCAGCAACAGTTGCCAGGGCAACCCTGGGCATGGCAGGGGGCTTAAGTGCGCCAGGACCCGCCCACTTCCGCTTTGGGGGCCAGCAACAGTTGCCAGGGCAACCCTGGGCATGGCTGGGGGCTTAAGGGCGCCAGAACCCGCCCACTTCCGCTTTGGGGGCCAGCAACAGTTGCCAGGGCAACCCTGGGCATGGCAGGGGGCTTAAGTGCGCCAGGACCCGCCCACTTCCGCTTTGGGGGCCAGCAACAGTTGCCAGGGCAACCCTGGGCATGGCTGGGGGCTTAAGGGCGCCAGGACCCGCCCACTTCCGCTTTGGGGGCCAGCAACAGTTGCCAGTTCAAGCCTGGGCATGGCTGGGGGCTTAAGGGCGCCAGGCCCCGCCCACTTCCGCTTTGGGGGCCAGCAACAGTTGCCAGGGCAACCCTGGGCATGGCAGGTTGCTTATGGGCGCCAGGCCCCGCCCACTTCCGCTTTGGGGGCCAGCAACAGTTGCCAGGGCAACCCTGGGCATGGCTGGGGGCTTAAGGGCGCCAGGACCCGCCCACTTCCGCTTTTTGGGCCAGCAACAGTTGCCAGGACAAGCCTGGGCATGGCAGGGGGCTTAAGGGCGCCATGCCCCGCCCACTTCCGCTTTGGGGGCCAGCAACAGTTGCCACGGCAACCCTGGGCATGGCAGGTTGCTTAAGGGCGCCAGGCCCCGCCCACTTCCGCTTTGGGGGCCAGCAACAGTTGCCAGGGCAACCCTGGGCATGGCAGGTTGCTTATGGGCGCCAGGCCCCGCCCACTTCCGCTTTGGGGGCCAGCAACAGTTGCCAGGGCAACCCTGGGCATGGCAGGGGGCTTAAGGGCGCCAGGACCCGCCCACTTCCGCTTTTTGGGCCAGCAACAGTTGCCAGGACAAGCCTGGGAATGGCAGGGGGCTTAAGGGCGCCATGCCCCGCCCACTTCCGCTTTGGGGGCCAGTAACAGTTGTCAGGGCAACCCTGGGCATGGCTGGGGGCTTAAGGGCGCCAGGACCCGCCCACTTCCGCTTTGGGGGCCAGCAACAGTTGCCAGGGCAACCCTGGGCATGGCAGGGGGCTTAAGTGCGCCAGGACCTGCCCACTTCCGCTTTGGGGGACAGCAACAGTTGCCAGGGCAACCCTGGGCATGGCTGGGGGCTTAAGGGCGCCAGGACCCGCCCACTTCCGCTTTGGGGGCCAGCAACAGTTGCCAGGGCAACCCTGGGCATGGCTGGGGGCTGGAGGGTGCCAGGGCCCGCCCACATCCGCTTTGGGGCCCAGCAACAGTTGCCAGGGCAACCCTGGGCATGGCAGGGGGCTTAAGGGCGCCAAGCCCCGCCCACATCCGCTTTGGGGCCAGCAACAGTTGCCAGGGCAAACCTGGGCATGGCAGGTTGCTTAAGGGCGCCATGCCCCGCCCACTTCCGCTTTGGGGGCCAGCAACAGTTGCCAGGGCAACCCTGGGCATGGCTGGGGGCTTAAGGGCGCCAGGACCCGCCCACTTCCGCTTTGGGGGCCAGCAACAGTTGCCAGGGCAACCCTGGGCATGGCTGGGGGCTTAAGGGCGCCAGGACCCGCCCACTTCCGCTTTGGGGGCCAGCAACAGTTGCCAGGGCAACCCTGGGCATGGCAGGGGGCTTAAGTGCGCCAGGACCCGCCCACTTCCGCTTTGGGGGCCAGCAACAGTTGCCAGGGCAACCCTGGGCATGGCAGGGGCTTAAGTGCGCCAGGACCCGCCCACTTCCGCTTTGGGGGACAGCAACAGTTGCCAGGGCAACCCTGGGCATGGCTGGGGCTTAAGGGCGCCAGGACCTGCCCACTTCCGCTTTGGGGGCCAGCAACAGTTGCCAGGGCAACCCTGGGCATGGCTGGGGGCTGGAGGGTGCCAGGGCCCGCCCACATCCGCTTTGGGGCCCAGCAACAGTTGCCAGGGCAACCCTGGGCATGGCAGGGGGCTTAAGGGCGCCAAGCCCCGCCCACATCCGCTTTGGGGCCAGCAACAGTTGCCAGGGCAACCCTGGGCATGGCAGGTTGCTTAAGGGCGCCAGGCCCCGCCCACTTCCGCTTTGGGGGCCAGCAACAGTTGCCAGGGCAACCCTGGGCATGGATGGGGGCTTAAGGGCGCCAGGACCCGCCCACTTCCGCTTTCGGGGCCAGCAACAGTTGCCAGGGCAACCCTGGGCATGGCAGGGGGCTTTTGTGCGCCAGGACCCGCCCACTTCCGCTTTGGGGGCCAGCAACAGTTGCCAGGGCAACCCTGGGCATGGCTGGGGGCTTAAGGGCGCCAGGACCCGCCCACTTCCGCTTTGGGGGCCAGCAACAGTTGCCAGGGCAACCCTGGGCATGGCAGGGGGCTTAAGTGCGCCAGGACCCGCCCACTTCCGCTTTGGGGGACAGCAACAGTTGCCAGGGCAACCCTTGGCATTGCTGGGGGCTTAAGGGCGCCAGGACCCGCCCACTTCCGCTTTGGGGGCCAGCAACAGTTGCCAGGGCAACCCTGGGCATGGCTGGGGGCTTAAGGGCGCCAGGACCCGCCCACTTCCGCTTTGGGGGCCAGCAACAGTTGCCAGGGCAACCCTGGGCATGGCAGGGGGCTTTTGTGCGCCAGGACCCGCCCACTTCCGCTTTGGGGGCCAGCAACAGTTGCCAGGGCAACCCTGGGCATGGCTGGGGGCTTAAGGGCGCCAGGACCCGCCCACTTCCGCTTTGGGGGCCAGCAACAGTTGCCAGGGCAAGCCTGGGCATGGCTGGGGGCTTAAGGGCGCCAGGACCCGCCCACTTCCGCTTTGGGGGCCAGCAACAGTTGCCAGGGCAAGCCTGGGCATGGCAGGGGGCTTAAGGGTGCCATGACCCGCCCACTTCCGCTTTGGGGGCCAGCAACAGTTGCCAGGGCAACCCTGGGCATGGCTGGGGGCTTAAGGGCGCCAGAACCCGCCCACTTCCGCTTTGGGGGCCAGCAACAGTTGCCAGGGCAACCCTGGGCATGGCAGGGGGCTTAAGTGCGCCAGGACCCGCCCACTTCCGCTTTGGGGGCCAGCAACAGTTGCCAGGGCAACCCTGGGCATGGCTGGGGGCTTAAGGGCGCCAGGACCCGCCCACTTCCGCTTTGGGGGCCAGCAACAGTTGCCAGGGCAAGCCTGGGCATGGCTGGGGGCTTAAGGGCGCCAGGACCCGCCCACTTCCGCTTTGGGGGCCAGCAACAGTTGCCAGGGCAAGCCTGGGCATGGCAGGGGGCTTAAGGGCGCCATGACCCGCGCACTTCCGCTTTGGGGGCCAGCAACAGTTGCCAGGGCAACCCTGGGCATGGCAGGTTGCTTAAGGGCGCCATGACCCGCCCACTTCCGCTTTGGGGGCCAGCAACAGTTGCCAGGGCAACCCTGGGCATGGCAGGTTGCTTAAGGGCGCCAGGCCCCGCCCACTTCCGCTTTGGGGGCCAGCAACAGTTGCCAGGGCAACCCTGGGCATGGCTGGGGGCTTAAGGGCGCCAGGCCCCGCCCACTTCCGCTTTTTGGGCCAGCAACAGTTGCCAGGGCAAGCCTGGGCATGGCAGGGGGCTTAAGGGCGCCATGCCCCGCCCACTTCCGCTTTGGGGGCCAGCAACAGTTGCCACGGCAACCCTGGGCATGGCAGGTTGCTTAAGGGCGCCAGGCCCCGCCCACTTCCGCTTTGGGGGCCAGCAACAGTTGCCAGGGCAACCCTGGGCATGGCTGGGGGCTTAAGGGCGCCAGGACCCCGCCCACTTCCGCTTTGGGGGCCAGCAACAGTTGCCAGGGCAAACCCTGGGCATGGCAGGGGGCTTTTGTGCGCCAGGACCCGCCCACTTCCGCTTTGGGGGCCAGCAACAGTTGCCAGGGCAACCCTGGGCATGGCTGGGGGCTTAAGGGCGCCAGGACCCGCCCACTTCCGCTTTGGGGGCCAGCAACAGTTGCCAGGGCAAGCCTGGGCATGGCTGGGGGCTTAAGGGCGCCAGGACCCGCCCACTTCCGCTTTGGGGGCCAGCAACAGTTGCCAGGGCAAGCCTGGGCATGGCAGGGGGCTTAAGGGCGCCAGGACCCGCCCACTTCCGCTTTGGGGGCCAGCAACAGTTGCCAGGGCAACCCTGGGCATGGCTGGGGGCTGGAGGGTGCCAGGGCCCGCCCACATCCGCTTTGGGGCCCAGCAACAGTTGCCAGGGCAACCCTGGGCATGGCAGGGGGCTTAAGGGCGCCAAGCCCCGCCCACATCCGCTTTGGGGCCAGCAACAGTTGCCAGGGCAACCCTGGGCATGGCAGGTTGCTTAAGGGCGCCATGCCCCGCCCACTTCCGCTTTGGGGGCCAGCAACAGTTGCCAGGGCAACCCTGGGCATGGCTGGGGGCTTAAGGGCGCCAGGACCCGCCCACTTCCGCTTTGGGGGCCAGCAACAGTTGCCAGGGCAACCCTGGGCATGGCTGGGGGCTTAAGGGCGCCAGGACCCGCCCACTTCCGCTTTGGGGGCCAGCAACAGTTGCCAGGGCAACCCTGGGCATGGCAGGGGGCTTAAGTGCGCCAGGACCCGCCCACTTCCGCTTTGGGGGCCAGCAACAGTTGCCAGGGCAACCCTGGGCATGGCTGGGGGCTTAAGGGCGCCAGAACCCGCCCACTTCCGCTTTGGGGGCCAGCAACAGTTGCCAGGGCAACCCTGGGCATGGCAGGGGGCTTAAGTGCGCCAGGACCCGCCCACTTCCGCTTTGGGGGCCAGCAACAGTTGCCAGGGCAACCCTGGGCATGGCTGGGGGCTTAAGGGCGCCAGGACCCGCCCACTTCCGCTTTGGGGGCCAGCAACAGTTGCCAGTTCAAGCCTGGGCATGGCTGGGGGCTTAAGGGCGCCAGGCCCCGCCCACTTCCGCTTTGGGGGCCAGCAACAGTTGCCAGGGCAACCCTGGGCATGGCAGGTTGCTTATGGGCGCCAGGCCCCGCCCACTTCCGCTTTGGGGGCCAGCAACAGTTGCCAGGGCAACCCTGGGCATGGCTGGGGGCTTAAGGGCGCCAGGACCCGCCCACTTCCGCTTTTTGGGCCAGCAACAGTTGCCAGGACAAGCATGGGCATGGCAGGGGGCTTAAGGGCGCCATGCCCCGCCCACTTCCGCTTTGGGGGCCAGCAACAGTTGCCACGGCAACCCTGGGCATGGCAGGTTGCTTAAGGGCGCCAGGCCCCGCCCACTTCCGCTTTGGGGGCCAGCAACAGTTGCCAGGGCAACCCTGGGCATGGCATGTTGCTTATGGGCGCCAGGCCCCGCCCACTTCCGCTTTGGGGGCCAGCAACAGTTGCCAGGGCAACCCTGGGCATGGCAGGGGGCTTAAGGGCGCCAGGACCCGCCCACTTCCGCTTTTTGGGCCAGCAACAGTTGCCAGGACAAGCCTGGGAATGGCAGGGGGCTTAAGGGCGCCATGCCCCGCCCACTTCCGCTTTGGGGGCCAGTAACAGTTGTCAGGGCAACCCTGGGCATGGCTGGGGGCTTAAGGGCGCCAGGACCCGCCCACTTCCGCTTTGGGGGCCAGCAACAGTTGCCAGGGCAACCCTGGGCATGGCAGGGGGCTTAAGTGCGCCAGGACCTGCCCACTTCCGCTTTGGGGGACAGCAACAGTTGCCAGGGCAACCCTGGGCATGGCTGGGGGCTTAAGGGCGCCAGGACCCGCCCACTTCCGCTTTGGGGGCCAGCAACAGTTGCCAGGGCAACCCTGGGCATGGCTAGGGGCTGGAGGGTGCCAGGGCCCGCCCACATCCGCTTTGGGGCCCAGCAACAGTTGCCAGGGCAACCCTGGGCATGGCAGGGGGCTTAAGGGCGCCAAGCCCCGCCCACATCCGCTTTGGGGCCAGCAACAGTTGCCAGGGCAAACCTGGGCATGGCAGGTTGCTTAAGGGCGCCATGCCCCGCCCACTTCCGCTTTGGGGGCCAGCAACAGTTGCCAGGGCAACCCTGGGCATGGCTGGGGGCTTAAGGGCGCCAGGACCCGCCCACTTCCGCTTTGGGGGCCAGCAACAGTTGCCAGGGCAACCCTGGGCATGGCTGGGGGCTTAAGGGCGCCAGGACCCGCCCACTTCCGCTTTGGGGGCCAGCAACAGTTGCCAGGGCAACCCTGGGCATGGCAGGGGGCTTAAGTGCGCCAGGACCCGCCCACTTCCGCTTTGGGGGCCAGCAACAGTTGCCAGGGCAACCCTGGGCATGGCAGGGGGCTTAAGTGCGCCAGGACCCGCCCACTTCCGCTTTGGGGGACAGCAACAGTTGCCAGGGCAACCCTGGGCATGGCTGGGGGCTTAAGGGCGCCAGGACCTGCCCACTTCCGCTTTGGGGGCCAGCAACAGTTGCCAGGGCAACCCTGGGCATGGCTGGGGGCTGGAGGGTGCCAGGGCCCGCCCACATCCGCTTTGGGGCCCAGCAACAGTTGCCAGGGCAACCCTGGGCATGGCAGGGGGCTTAAGGGCGCCAAGCCCCGCCCACATCCGCTTTGGGGCCAGCAACAGTTGCCAGGGCAACCCTGGGCATGGCAGGTTGCTTAAGGGCGCCAGGCCCCGCCCACTTCCGCTTTGGGGGCCAGCAACAGTTGCCAGGGCAACCCTGGGCATGGATGGGGGCTTAAGGGCGCCAGGACCCGCCCACTTCCGCTTTCGGGGCCAGCAACAGTTGCCAGGGCAACCCTGGGCATGGCAGGGGGCTTTTGTGCGCCAGGACCCGCCCACTTCCGCTTTGGGGGCCAGCAACAGTTGCCAGGGCAACCCTGGGCATGGCTGGGGGCTTAAGGGCGCCAGGACCCGCCCACTTCCGCTTTGGGGGCCAGCAACAGTTGCCAGGGCAACCCTGGGCATGGCAGGGGGCTTAAGTGCGCCAGGACCCGCCCACTTCCGCTTTGGGGGACAGCAACAGTTGCCAGGGCAACCCTTGGCATTGCTGGGGGCTTAAGGGCGCCAGGACCCGCCCACTTCCGCTTTGGGGGCCAGCAACAGTTGCCAGGGCAACCCTGGGCATGGCTGGGGGCTTAAGGGCGCCAGGACCCGCCCACTTCCGCTTTGGGGGCCAGCAACAGTTGCCAGGGCAACCCTGGGCATGGCAGGGGGCTTTTGTGCGCCAGGACCCGCCCACTTCCGCTTTGGGGGCCAGCAACAGTTGCCAGGGCAACCCTGGGCATGGCTGGGGGCTTAAGGGCGCCAGGACCCGCCCACTTCCGCTTTGGGGGCCAGCAACAGTTGCCAGGGCAAGCCTGGGCATGGCTGGGGGCTTAAGGGCGCCAGGACCCGCCCACTTCCGCTTTGGGGGCCAGCAACAGTTGCCAGGGCAAGCCTGGGCATGGCAGGGGGCTTAAGGGTGCCATGACCCGCCCACTTCCGCTTTGGGGGCCAGCAACAGTTGCCAGGGCAACCCTGGGCATGGCTGGGGGCTTAAGGGCGCCAGAACCCGCCCACTTCCGCTTTGGGGGCCAGCAACAGTTGCCAGGGCAACCCTGGGCATGGCAGGGGGCTTAAGTGCGCCAGGACCCGCCCACTTCCGCTTTGGGGGCCAGCAACAGTTGCCAGGGCAACCCTGGGCATGGCTGGGGGCTTAAGGGCGCCAGGACCCGCCCACTTCCGCTTTGGGGGCCAGCAACAGTTGCCAGGGCAAGCCTGGGCATGGCTGGGGGCTTAAGGGCGCCAGGACCCGCCCACTTCCGCTTTGGGGGCCAGCAACAGTTGCCAGGGCAAGCCTGGGCATGGCAGGGGGCTTAAGGGCGCCATGACCCGCGCACTTCCGCTTTGGGGGCCAGCAACAGTTGCCAGGGCAACCCTGGGCATGGCAGGTTGCTTAAGGGCGCCATGACCCGCCCACTTCCGCTTTGGGGGCCAGCAACAGTTGCCAGGGCAACCCTGGGCATGGCAGGTTGCTTAAGGGCGCCAGGCCCCGCCGACTTCCGCTTTGGGGGCCAGCAACAGTTGCCAGGGCAACCCTGGGCATGGCTGGGGGCTTAAGGGCGCCAGGCCCCGCCCACTTCCGCTTTTTGGGCCAGCAACAGTTGCCAGGGCAAGCCTGGGCATGGCAGGGGGCTTAAGGGCGCCATGCCCCGCCCACTTCCGCTTTGGGGGCCAGCAACAGTTGCCAGGGCAACCCTGGGCATGGCTGGGGGCTTAAGGGCGCCAGGACCCGCCCACTTCCGCTTTGGGGGCCAGCAACAGTTGCCAGGGCAACCCTGGGCATGGCAGGGGGCTTTTGTGCGCCAGGACCCGCCCACTTCCGCTTTGGGGGCCAGCAACAGTTGCCAGGGCAACCCTGGGCATGGCTGGGGGCTTAAGGGCGCCAGGACCCGCCCACTTCCGCTTTGGGGGCCAGCAACAGTTGCCAGGGCAAGCCTGGGCATGGCTGGGGGCTTAAGGGCGCCAGGACCCGCCCACTTCCGCTTTGGGGGCCAGCAACAGTTGCCAGGGCAAGCCTGGGCATGGCAGGGGGCTTAAGGGCGCCAGGACCCGCCCACTTCCGCTTTGGGGGCCAGCAACAGTTGCCAGGGCAACCCTGGGCATGGCTGGGGGCTGGAGGGTGCCAGGGCCCGCCCACATCCGCTTTGGGGCCCAGCAACAGTTGCCAGGGCAACCCTGGGCATGGCAGGGGGCTTAAGGGCGCCAAGCCCCGCCCACATCCGCTTTGGGGCCAGCAACAGTTGCCAGGGCAACCCTGGGCATGGCAGGTTGCTTAAGGGCGCCATGCCCCGCCCACTTCCGCTTTGGGGGCCAGCAACAGTTGCCAGGGCAACCCTGGGCATGGCTGGGGGCTTAAGGGCGCCAGGACCCGCCCACTTCCGCTTTGGGGGCCAGCAACAGTTGCCAGGGCAACCCTGGGCATGGCTGGGGGCTTAAGGGCGCCAGGACCCGCCCACTTCCGCTTTGGGGGCCAGCAACAGTTGCCAGGGCAACCCTGGGCATGGCAGGGGGCTTAAGTGCGCCAGGACCCGCCCACTTCCGCTTTGGGGGCCAGCAACAGTTGCCAGGGCAACCCTGGGCATGGCTGGGGGCTTAAGGGCGCCAGAACCCGCCCACTTCCGCTTTGGGGGCCAGCAACAGTTGCCAGGGCAACCCTGGGCATGGCAGGGGGCTTAAGTGCGCCAGGACCCGCCCACTTCCGCTTTGGGGGCCAGCAACAGTTGCCAGGGCAACCCTGGGCATGGCTGGGGGCTTAAGGGCGCCAGGACCCGCCCACTTCCGCTTTGGGGGCCAGCAACAGTTGCCAGTTCAAGCCTGGGCATGGCTGGGGGCTTAAGGGCGCCAGGCCCCGCCCACTTCCGCTTTGGGGGCCAGCAACAGTTGCCAGGGCAACCCTGGGCATGGCAGGTTGCTTATGGGCGCCAGGCCCCGCCCACTTCCGCTTTGGGGGCCAGCAACAGTTGCCAGGGCAACCCTGGGCATGGCTGGGGGCTTAAGGGCGCCAGGACCCGCCCACTTCCGCTTTTTGGGCCAGCAACAGTTGCCAGGACAAGCCTGGGCATGGCAGGGGGCTTAAGGGCGCCATGCCCCGCCCACTTCCGCTTTGGGGGCCAGCAACAGTTGCCACGGCAACCCTGGGCATGGCAGGTTGCTTAAGGGCGCCAGGCCCCGCCCACTTCCGCTTTGGGGGCCAGCAACAGTTGCCAGGGCAACCCTGGGCATGGCAGGTTGCTTATGGGCGCCAGGCCCCGCCCACTTCCGCTTTGGGGGCCAGCAACAGTTGCCAGGGCAACCCTGGGCATGGCAGGGGGCTTAAGGGCGCCAGGACCCGCCCACTTCCGCTTTTTGGGCCAGCAACAGTTGCCAGGACAAGCCTGGGAATGGCAGGGGGCTTAAGGGCGCCATGCCCCGCCCACTTCCGCTTTGGGGGCCAGTAACAGTTGTCAGGGCAACCCTGGGCATGGCTGGGGGCTTAAGGGCGCCAGGACCCGCCCACTTCCGCTTTGGGGGCCAGCAACAGTTGCCAGGGCAACCCTGGGCATGGCAGGGGGCTTAAGTGCGCCAGGACCTGCCCACTTCCGCTTTGGGGGACAGCAACAGTTGCCAGGGCAACCCTGGGCATGGCTGGGGGCTTAAGGGCGCCAGGACCCGCCCACTTCCGCTTTGGGGGCCAGCAACAGTTGCCAGGGCAACCCTGGGCATGGCTGGGGGCTGGAGGGTGCCAGGGCCCGCCCACATCCGCTTTGGGGCCCAGCAACAGTTGCCAGGGCAACCCTGGGCATGGCAGGGGGCTTAAGGGCGCCAAGCCCCGCCCACATCCGCTTTGGGGCCAGCAACAGTTGCCAGGGCAAACCTGGGCATGGCAGGTTGCTTAAGGGCGCCATGCCCCGCCCACTTCCGCTTTGGGGGCCAGCAACAGTTGCCAGGGCAACCCTGGGCATGGCTGGGGGCTTAAGGGCGCCAGGACCCGCCCACTTCCGCTTTGGGGGCCAGCAACAGTTGCCAGGGCAACCCTGGGCATGGCTGGGGGCTTAAGGGCGCCAGGACCCGCCCACTTCCGCTTTGGGGGCCAGCAACAGTTGCCAGGGCAACCCTGGGCATGGCAGGGGGCTTAAGTGCGCCAGGACCCGCCCACTTCCGCTTTGGGGGCCAGCAACAGTTGCCAGGGCAACCCTGGGCATGGCAGGGGGCTTAAGTGCGCCAGGACCCGCCCACTTCCGCTTTGGGGGACAGCAACAGTTGCCAGGGCAACCCTGGGCATGGCTGGGGGCTTAAGGGCGCCAGGACCTGCCCACTTCCGCTTTGGGGGCCAGCAACAGTTGCCAGGGCAACCCTGGGCATGGCTGGGGGCTGGAGGGTGCCAGGGCCCGCCCACATCCGCTTTGGGGCCCAGCAACAGTTGCCAGGGCAACCCTGGGCATGGCAGGGGGCTTAAGGGCGCCAAGCCCCGCCCACATCCGCTTTGGGGCCAGCAACAGTTGCCAGGGCAACCCTGGGCATGGCAGGTTGCTTAAGGGCGCCAGGCCCCGCCCACTTCCGCTTTGGGGGCCAGCAACAGTTGCCAGGGCAACCCTGGGCATGGATGGGGGCTTAAGGGCGCCAGGACCCGCCCACTTCCGCTTTCGGGGCCAGCAACAGTTGCCAGGGCAACCCTGGGCATGGCAGGGGGCTTTTGTGCGCCAGGACCCGCCCACTTCCGCTTTGGGGGCCAGCAACAGTTGCCAGGGCAACCCTGGGCATGGCTGGGGGCTTAAGGGCGCCAGGACCCGCCCACTTCCGCTTTGGGGGCCAGCAACAGTTGCCAGGGCAACCCTGGGCATGGCAGGGGGCTTAAGTGCGCCAGGACCCGCCCACTTCCGCTTTGGGGGACAGCAACAGTTGCCAGGGCAACCCTTGGCATTGCTGGGGGCTTAAGGGCGCCAGGACCCGCCCACTTCCGCTTTGGGGGCCAGCAACAGTTGCCAGGGCAACCCTGGGCATGGCTGGGGGCTTAAGGGCGCCAGGACCCGCCCACTTCCGCTTTGGGGGCCAGCAACAGTTGCCAGGGCAACCCTGGGCATGGCAGGGGGCTTTTGTGCGCCAGGACCCGCCCACTTCCGCTTTGGGGGCCAGCAACAGTTGCCAGGGCAACCCTGGGCATGGCTGGGGGCTTAAGGGCGCCAGGACCCGCCCACTTCCGCTTTGGGGGCCAGCAACAGTTGCCAGGGCAAGCCTGGGCATGGCTGGGGGCTTAAGGGCGCCAGGACCCGCCCACTTCCGCTTTGGGGGCCAGCAACAGTTGCCAGGGCAAGCCTGGGCATGGCAGGGGGCTTAAGGGTGCCATGACCCGCCCACTTCCGCTTTGGGGGCCAGCAACAGTTGCCAGGGCAACCCTGGGCATGGCTGGGGGCTTAAGGGCGCCAGAACCCGCCCACTTCCGCTTTGGGGGCCAGCAACAGTTGCCAGGGCAACCCTGGGCATGGCAGGGGGCTTAAGTGCGCCAGGACCCGCCCACTTCCGCTTTGGGGGCCAGCAACAGTTGCCAGGGCAACCCTGGGCATGGCTGGGGGCTTAAGGGCGCCAGGACCCGCCCACTTCCGCTTTGGGGGCCAGCAACAGTTGCCAGGGCAAGCCTGGGCATGGCTGGGGGCTTAAGGGCGCCAGGACCCGCCCACTTCCGCTTTGGGGGCCAGCAACAGTTGCCAGGGCAAGCCTGGGCATGGCAGGGGGCTTAAGGGCGCCATGACCCGCGCACTTCCGCTTTGGGGGCCAGCAACAGTTGCCAGGGCAACCCTGGGCATGGCAGGTTGCTTAAGGGCGCCATGACCCGCCCACTTCCGCTTTGGGGGCCAGCAACAGTTGCCAGGGCAACCCTGGGCATGGCAGGTTGCTTAAGGGCGCCAGGCCCCGCCCACTTCCGCTTTGGGGGCCAGCAACAGTTGCCAGGGCAACCCTGGGCATGGCTGGGGGCTTAAGGGCGCCAGGCCCCGCCCACTTCCGCTTTTTGGGCCAGCAACAGTTGCCAGGGCAAGCCTGGGCATGGCAGGGGGCTTAAGGGCGCCATGCCCCGCCCACTTCCGCTTTGGGGGCCAGCAACAGTTGCCACGGCAACCCTGGGCATGGCAGGTTGCTTAAGGGCGCCAGGCCCCGCCCACTTCCGCTTTGGGGGCCAGCAACAGTTGCCAGGGCAACCCTGGGCATGGCTGGGGGCTTAAGGGCGCCAGGACCCGCCCACTTCCGCTTTGGGGGCCAGCAACAGTTGCCAGGGCAACCCTGGGCATGGCAGGGGGCTTTTGTGCGCCAGGACCCGCCCACTTCCGCTTTGGGGGCCAGCAACAGTTGCCAGGGCAACCCTGGGCATGGCTGGGGGCTTAAGGGCGCCAGGACCCGCCCACTTCCGCTTTGGGGGCCAGCAACAGTTGCCAGGGCAAGCCTGGGCATGGCTGGGGGCTTAAGGGCGCCAGGACCCGCCCACTTCCGCTTTGGGGGCCAGCAACAGTTGCCAGGGCAAGCCTGGGCATGGCAGGGGGCTTAAGGGCGCCAGGACCCGCCCACTTCCGCTTTGGGGGCCAGCAACAGTTGCCAGGGCAACCCTGGGCATGGCTGGGGGCTGGAGGGTGCCAGGGCCCGCCCACATCCGCTTTGGGGCCCAGCAACAGTTGCCAGGGCAACCCTGGGCATGGCAGGGGGCTTAAGGGCGCCAAGCCCCGCCCACATCCGCTTTGGGGCCAGCAACAGTTGCCAGGGCAACCCTGGGCATGGCAGGTTGCTTAAGGGCGCCATGCCCCGCCCACTTCCGCTTTGGGGGCCAGCAACAGTTGCCAGGGCAACCCTGGGCATGGCTGGGGGCTTAAGGGCGCCAGGACCCGCCCACTTCCGCTTTGGGGGCCAGCAACAGTTGCCAGGGCAACCCTGGGCATGGCTGGGGGCTTAAGGGCGCCAGGACCCGCCCACTTCCGCTTTGGGGGCCAGCAACAGTTGCCAGGGCAACCCTGGGCATGGCAGGGGGCTTAAGTGCGCCAGGACCCGCCCACTTCCGCTTTGGGGGCCAGCAACAGTTGCCAGGGCAACCCTGGGCATGGCTGGGGGCTTAAGGGCGCCAGAACCCGCCCACTTCCGCTTTGGGGGCCAGCAACAGTTGCCAGGGCAACCCTGGGCATGGCAGGGGGCTTAAGTGCGCCAGGACCCGCCCACTTCCGCTTTGGGGGCCAGCAACAGTTGCCAGGGCAACCCTGGGCATGGCTGGGGGCTTAAGGGCGCCAGGACCCGCCCACTTCCGCTTTGGGGGCCAGCAACAGTTGCCAGTTCAAGCCTGGGCATGGCTGGGGGCTTAAGGGCGCCAGGCCCCGCCCACTTCCGCTTTGGGGGCCAGCAACAGTTGCCAGGGCAACCCTGGGCATGGCAGGTTGCTTATGGGCGCCAGGCCCCGCCCACTTCCGCTTTGGGGGCCAGCAACAGTTGCCAGGGCAACCCTGGGCATGGCTGGGGGCTTAAGGGCGCCAGGACCCGCCCACTTCCGCTTTTTGGGCCAGCAACAGTTGCCAGGACAAGCATGGGCATGGCAGGGGGCTTAAGGGCGCCATGCCCCGCCCACTTCCGCTTTGGGGGCCAGCAACAGTTGCCACGGCAACCCTGGGCATGGCAGGTTGCTTAAGGGCGCCAGGCCCCGCCCACTTCCGCTTTGGGGGCCAGCAACAGTTGCCAGGGCAACCCTGGGCATGGCATGTTGCTTATGGGCGCCAGGCCCCGCCCACTTCCGCTTTGGGGGCCAGCAACAGTTGCCAGGGCAACCCTGGGCATGGCAGGGGGCTTAAGGGCGCCAGGACCCGCCCACTTCCGCTTTTTGGGCCAGCAACAGTTGCCAGGACAAGCCTGGGAATGGCAGGGGGCTTAAGGGCGCCATGCCCCGCCCACTTCCGCTTTGGGGGCCAGTAACAGTTGTCAGGGCAACCCTGGGCATGGCTGGGGGCTTAAGGGCGCCAGGACCCGCCCACTTCCGCTTTGGGGGCCAGCAACAGTTGCCAGGGCAACCCTGGGCATGGCAGGGGGCTTAAGTGCGCCAGGACCTGCCCACTTCCGCTTTGGGGGACAGCAACAGTTGCCAGGGCAACCCTAAGCATGGCTGGGGGCTTAAGGGCGCCAGGACCCGCCCACTTCCGCTTTGGGGGCCAGCAACAGTTGCCAGGGCAACCCTGGGCATGGCTGGGGGCTGGAGGGTGCCAGGGCCCGCCCACATCCGCTTTGGGGCCCAGCAACAGTTGCCAGGGCAACCCTGGGCATGGCAGGGGGCTTAAGGGCGCCAAGCCCCGCCCACATCCGCTTTGGGGCCAGCAACAGTTGCCAGGGCAAACCTGGGCATGGCAGGTTGCTTAAGGGCGCCATGCCCCGCCCACTTCCGCTTTGGGGGCCAGCAACAGTTGCCAGGGCAACCCTGGGCATGGCTGGGGGCTTAAGGGCGCCAGGACCCGCCCACTTCCGCTTTGGGGGCCAGCAACAGTTGCCAGGGCAACCCTGGGCATGGCTGGGGGCTTAAGGGCGCCAGGACCCGCCCACTTCCGCTTTGGGGGCCAGCAACAGTTGCCAGGGCAACCCTGGGCATGGCAGGGGGCTTAAGTGCGCCAGGACCCGCCCACTTCCGCTTTGGGGGCCAGCAACAGTTGCCAGGGCAACCCTGGGCATGGCAGGGGGCTTAAGTGCGCCAGGACCCGCCCACTTCCGCTTTGGGGGACAGCAACAGTTGCCAGGGCAACCCTGGGCATGGCTGGGGGCTTAAGGGCGCCAGGACCTGCCCACTTCCGCTTTGGGGGCCAGCAACAGTTGCCAGGGCAACCCTGGGCATGGCTGGGGGCTGGAGGGTGCCAGGGCCCGCCCACATCCGCTTTGGGGCCCAGCAACAGTTGCCAGGGCAACCCTGGGCATGGCAGGGGGCTTAAGGGCGCCAAGCCCCGCCCACATCCGCTTTGGGGCCAGCAACAGTTGCCAGGGCAACCCTGGGCATGGCAGGTTGCTTAAGGGCGCCAGGCCCCGCCCACTTCCGCTTTGGGGGCCAGCAACAGTTGCCAGGGCAACCCTGGGCATGGATGGGGGCTTAAGGGCGCCAGGACCCGCCCACTTCCGCTTTCGGGGCCAGCAACAGTTGCCAGGGCAACCCTGGGCATGGCAGGGGGCTTTTGTGCGCCAGGACCCGCCCACTTCCGCTTTGGGGGCCAGCAACAGTTGCCAGGGCAACCCTGGGCATGGCTGGGGGCTTAAGGGCGCCAGGACCCGCCCACTTCCGCTTTGGGGGCCAGCAACAGTTGCCAGGGCAACCCTGGGCATGGCAGGGGGCTTAAGTGCGCCAGGACCCGCCCACTTCCGCTTTGGGGGACAGCAACAGTTGCCAGGGCAACCCTTGGCATTGCTGGGGGCTTAAGGGCGCCAGGACCCGCCCACTTCCGCTTTGGGGGCCAGCAACAGTTGCCAGGGCAACCCTGGGCATGGCTGGGGGCTTAAGGGCGCCAGGACCCGCCCACTTCCGCTTTGGGGGCCAGCAACAGTTGCCAGGGCAACCCTGGGCATGGCAGGGGGCTTTTGTGCGCCAGGACCCGCCCACTTCCGCTTTGGGGGCCAGCAACAGTTGCCAGGGCAACCCTGGGCATGGCTGGGGGCTTAAGGGCGCCAGGACCCGCCCACTTCCGCTTTGGGGGCCAGCAACAGTTGCCAGGGCAAGCCTGGGCATGGCTGGGGGCTTAAGGGCGCCAGGACCCGCCCACTTCCGCTTTGGGGGCCAGCAACAGTTGCCAGGGCAAGCCTGGGCATGGCAGGGGGCTTAAGGGTGCCATGACCCGCCCACTTCCGCTTTGGGGGCCAGCAACAGTTGCCAGGGCAACCCTGGGCATGGCTGGGGGCTTAAGGGCGCCAGAACCCGCCCACTTCCGCTTTGGGGGCCAGCAACAGTTGCCAGGGCAACCCTGGGCATGGCAGGGGGCTTAAGTGCGCCAGGACCCGCCCACTTCCGCTTTGGGGGCCAGCAACAGTTGCCAGGGCAACCCTGGGCATGGCTGGGGGCTTAAGGGCGCCAGGACCCGCCCACTTCCGCTTTGGGGGCCAGCAACAGTTGCCAGGGCAAGCCTGGGCATGGCTGGGGGCTTAAGGGCGCCAGGACCCGCCCACTTCCGCTTTGGGGGCCAGCAACAGTTGCCAGGGCAAGCCTGGGCATGGCAGGGGGCTTAAGGGCGCCATGACCCGCGCACTTCCGCTTTGGGGGCCAGCAACAGTTGCCAGGGCAACCCTGGGCATGGCAGGTTGCTTAAGGGCGCCATGACCCGCCCACTTCCGCTTTGGGGGCCAGCAACAGTTGCCAGGGCAACCCTGGGCATGGCAGGTTGCTTAAGGGCGCCAGGCCCCGCCCACTTCCGCTTTGGGGGCCAGCAACAGTTGCCAGGGCAACCCTGGGCATGGCTGGGGGCTTAAGGGCGCCAGGCCCCGCCCACTTCCGCTTTTTGGGCCAGCAACAGTTGCCAGGGCAAGCCTGGGCATGGCAGGGGGCTTAAGGGCGCCATGCCCCGCCCACTTCCGCTTTGGGGGCCAGCAACAGTTGCCACGGCAACCCTGGGCATGGCAGGTTGCTTAAGGGCGCCAGGCCCCGCCCACTTCCGCTTTGGGGGCCAGCAACAGTTGCCAGGGCAACCCTGGGCATGGCTGGGGGCTTAAGGGCGCCAGGACCCGCCCACTTCCGCTTTGGGGGCCAGCAACAGTTGCCAGGGCAACCCTGGGCATGGCAGGGGGCTTTTGTGCGCCAGGACCCGCCCACTTCCGCTTTGGGGGCCAGCAACAGTTGCCAGGGCAACCCTGGGCATGGCTGGGGGCTTAAGGGCGCCAGGACCCGCCCACTTCCGCTTTGGGGGCCAGCAACAGTTGCCAGGGCAAGCCTGGGCATGGCTGGGGGCTTAAGGGCGCCAGGACCCGCCCACTTCCGCTTTGGGGGCCAGCAACAGTTGCCAGGGCAAGCCTGGGCATGGCAGGGGGCTTAAGGGCGCCAGGACCCGCCCACTTCCGCTTTGGGGGCCAGCAACAGTTGCCAGGGCAACCCTGGGCATGGCTGGGGGCTGGAGGGTGCCAGGGCCCGCCCACATCCGCTTTGGGGCCCAGCAACAGTTGCCAGGGCAACCCTGGGCATGGCAGGGGGCTTAAGGGCGCCAAGCCCCGCCCACATCCGCTTTGGGGCCAGCAACAGTTGCCAGGGCAACCCTGGGCATGGCAGGTTGCTTAAGGGCGCCATGCCCCGCCCACTTCCGCTTTGGGGGCCAGCAACAGTTGCCAGGGCAACCCTGGGCATGGCTGGGGGCTTAAGGGCGCCAGGACCCGCCCACTTCCGCTTTGGGGGCCAGCAACAGTTGCCAGGGCAACCCTGGGCATGGCTGGGGGCTTAAGGGCGCCAGGACCCGCCCACTTCCGCTTTGGGGGCCAGCAACAGTTGCCAGGGCAACCCTGGGCATGGCAGGGGGCTTAAGTGCGCCAGGACCCGCCCACTTCCGCTTTGGGGGCCAGCAACAGTTGCCAGGGCAACCCTGGGCATGGCTGGGGGCTTAAGGGCGCCAGAACCCGCCCACTTCCGCTTTGGGGGCCAGCAACAGTTGCCAGGGCAACCCTGGGCATGGCAGGGGGCTTAAGTGCGCCAGGACCCGCCCACTTCCGCTTTGGGGGCCAGCAACAGTTGCCAGGGCAACCCTGGGCATGGCTGGGGGCTTAAGGGCGCCAGGACCCGCCCACTTCCGCTTTGGGGGCCAGCAACAGTTGCCAGTTCAAGCCTGGGCATGGCTGGGGGCTTAAGGGCGCCAGGCCCCGCCCACTTCCGCTTTGGGGGCCAGCAACAGTTGCCAGGGCAACCCTGGGCATGGCAGGTTGCTTATGGGCGCCAGGCCCCGCCCACTTCCGCTTTGGGGGCCAGCAACAGTTGCCAGGGCAACCCTGGGCATGGCTGGGGGCTTAAGGGCGCCAGGACCCGCCCACTTCCGCTTTTTGGGCCAGCAACAGTTGCCAGGACAAGCATGGGCATGGCAGGGGGCTTAAGGGCGCCATGCCCCGCCCACTTCCGCTTTGGGGGCCAGCAACAGTTGCCACGGCAACCCTGGGCATGGCAGGTTGCTTAAGGGCGCCAGGCCCCGCCCACTTCCGCTTTGGGGGCCAGCAACAGTTGCCAGGGCAACCCTGGGCATGGCTGGGGGCTTAAGGGCGCCAGGCCCCGCCCACTTCCGCTTTGGGGGCCAGCAACAGTTGCCAGGGCAACCCTGGGCATGGCAGGGGGCTTAAGGGCGCCAGGACCCGCCCACTTCCGCTTTTTGGGCCAGCAACAGTTGCCAGGACAAGCCTGGGAATGGCAGGGGGCTTAAGGGCGCCATGCCCCGCCCACTTCCGCTTTGGGGGCCAGTAACAGTTGTCAGGGCAACCCTGGGCATGGCTGGGGGCTTAAGGGCGCCAGGACCCGCCCACTTCCGCTTTGGGGGCCAGCAACAGTTGCCAGGGCAACCCTGGGCATGGCAGGGGGCTTAAGTGCGCCAGGACCTGCCCACTTCCGCTTTGGGGGACAGCAACAGTTGCCAGGGCAACCCTGGGCATGGCTGGGGGCTTAAGGGCGCCAGGACCCGCCCACTTCCGCTTTGGGGGCCAGCAACAGTTGCCAGGGCAACCCTGGGCATGGCTGGGGGCTGGAGGGTGCCAGGGCCCGCCCACATCCGCTTTGGGGCCCAGCAACAGTTGCCAGGGCAACCCTGGGCATGGCAGGGGGCTTAAGGGCGCCAAGCCCCGCCCACATCCGCTTTGGGGCCAGCAACAGTTGCCAGGGCAAACCTGGGCATGGCAGGTTGCTTAAGGGCGCCATGCCCCGCCCACTTCCGCTTTGGGGGCCAGCAACAGTTGCCAGGGCAACCCTGGGCATGGCTGGGGGCTTAAGGGCGCCAGGACCCGCCCACTTCCGCTTTGGGGGCCAGCAACAGTTGCCAGGGCAACCCTGGGCATGGCTGGGGGCTTAAGGGCGCCAGGACCCGCCCACTTCCGCTTTGGGGGCCAGCAACAGTTGCCAGGGCAACCCTGGGCATGGCAGGGGGCTTAAGTGCGCCAGGACCCGCCCACTTCCGCTTTGGGGGCCAGCAACAGTTGCCAGGGCAACCCTGGGCATGGCTGGGGGCTTAAGGGCGCGAGGACCCGCCCACTTCCGCTTTGGGGGCCAGCAACAGTTGCCAGGGCAACCCTGGGCATGGCAGGGGGCTTAAGTGCGCCAGGACCCGCCCACTTCCGCTTTGGGGGCCAGCAACAGTTGCCAGGGCAACCCTGGGCATGGCTGGGGGCTTAAGGGCGCGAGGACCCGCCCACTTCCGCTTTGGGGGCCAGCAACAGTTGCCAGGGCAACCCTGGGCATGGCAGGGGGCTTAAGTGCGCCAGGACCCGCCCACTTCCGCTTTGGGGGCCAGCAACAGTTGCCAGGGCAACCCTGGGCATGGCTGGGGGCTTAAGGGCGCGAGGACCCGCCCACTTCCGCTTTGGGGGCCAGCAACAGTTGCCAGGGCAACCCTGGGCATGGCAGGGGGCTTAAGTGCGCCAGGACCCGCCCACTTCCGCTTTGGGGGACAGCAACAGTTGCCAGGGCAACCCTGGGCATGGCTGGGGGCTTAAGGGCGCGAGGACCCGCCCACTTCCGCTTTGGGGGCCAGCAACAGTTGCCAGGGCAAGCCTGGGCATGGCTGGGGGCTTAAGGGCGCCAGGCCCCGCCCACTTCCGCTTTGGGGGCCAGCAACAGTTGCCAGGGCAACCCTGGGCATGGCAGGTTGCTTATGGGCGTCAGGCCCCGCCCACTTCCGCTTTGGGGGCCAGTAACAGTTGCCAGGGCAACCCTGGGCATGGCTGGGGGCTTAAGGGCGCCAGGACCCGCCCACTTCCGCTTTTTGGGCCAGCAACAGTTGCCAGGGCAAGCCTGGGCATGGCAGGGGGCTTAAGGGCGCCATGACCCGCCCACTTCCGCTTTGGGGGCCAGCAACAGTTGCCAGGGCAACCCTGGGCATGGCAGGTTGCTTAAGGGCGCCAGGCCCCGCCCACTTCCGCTTTGGGGGCCAGCAACAGTTGCCAGGGCAACCCTGGGCATGGCTGGGGGCTTAAGGGCGCCAGGACCCGCCCACTTCCGCTTTGGGGGCCAGCAACAGTTGCCAGGTCAACCCTGGGCATGGCTGGGGGCTGGAGGGTGCCAGGGCCCGCCCACATCCGCTTTGGGGCCCAGCAACAGTTGCCAGGGCAACCCTGGGCATGGCAGGGGGCTTAAGGGCGCCAAGCCCCGCCCACATCCGCTTTGGGGCCAGCAACAGTTGCCAGGGCAACCCTGGGCATGGCTGGGGGCTTAAGGGCGCCAGGACCCGCCCACTTCCGCTTTGGGGGCCAGCAACAGTTTCCAGGGCAACCCTGGGCATGGCTGGGGGCTTAAGGGCGCCAGGACCCGCCCACTTCCGCTTTGGGGGCCAGCAACAGTTGCCAGGGCAACCCTGGGCATGGCAGGGGGCTTAAGTGCGCCAGGACCCGCCCACTTCCGCTTTGGGGGACAGCAACAGTTGCCAGGGCAACCCTGGGCATGGCTGGGGGCTTAAGGGCGCGAGGACCCGCCCACTTCCGCTTTGGGGGCCAGCAACAGTTGCCAGGGCAAGCCTGGGCATGGCTGGGGGCTTAAGGGCGCCAGGCCCCGCCCACTTCCGCTTTGGGGGCCAGCAACAGTTGCCAGGGCAATCCTGGGCATGGCAGGTTGCTTATGGGCGTCAGGCCCCGCCCACTTCCGCTTTGGTTGCCAGTAACAGTTGCCAGGGCAACCCTGGGCATGGCTGGGGGCTTAAGGGCGCCAGGACCCGCCCACTTCCGCTTTTTGGGCCAGCAACAGTTGCCAGGGCAAGCCTGGGCATGGCAGGGGGCTTAAGGGCGCCAAGCCCCGCCCACTTCCGCTTTGGGGGCCAGCAACAGTTGCCAGGGCAACCCTGGGCATGGCAGGTTGCTTAAGGGCGCCAGGCCCCGCCCACTTCCGCTTTGGGGGCCAGCAACAGTTGCCAGGGCAACCCTGGGCATGGCAGGGGGCTTAAGTGCGCCAGGACCCGCCCACTTCCGCTTTGGGGGACAGCAACAGTTGCCAGGGCAACCCTGGGCATGGCTGGGGGCTTAAGGGCGCCAGGACCCGCCCACTTCCGCTTTGGGGGCCAGCAACAGTTGCCAGGTCAACCCTGGGCATGGCTGGGGGCTGGAGGGTGCCAGGGCCCGCCCACATCCGCTTTGGGGCCCAGCAACAGTTGCCAGGGCAACCCTGGGCATGGCAGGGGGCTTAAGGGCGCCAAGCCCCGCCCACATCCGCTTTGGGGCCAGCAACAGTTGCCAGGGCAACCCTGGGCATGGCAGGTTGCTTAAGGGCGCCAGGCCCCGCCCACTTCCGCTTTGGGGGCCAGCAACAGTTGCCAGGGCAACCCTGGGCATGGCAGGGGGCTTAAGTGCGCCAGGACCCGCCCACTTCCGCTTTGGGGGACAGCAACAGTTGCCAGGGCAACCCTGGGCATGGCTGGGGGCTTAAGGGCGCCAGGACCCGCCCACTTCCGCTTTGGGGGCCAGCAACAGTTGCCAGGGCAACCCTGGGCATGGCTGGGGGCTGGAGGGTGCCAGGGCCCGCCCACATCCGCTTTGGGGCCCAGCAACAGTTGCCAGGGCAACCCTGGGCATGGCAGGGGGCTTAAGGGCGCCAGGACCCGCCCACTTCCGCTTTGGGGGCCAGCAACAGTTGCCAGGGCAACCCTGGGCATGGATGGGGGCTTAAGGGCGCCAGGACCCGCCCACTTCCGCTTTGGGGGCCAGCAACAGTTGCCAGGGCAACCCTGGGCATGGCTGGGGGCTTAAGGGCGCCAGGACCCGCCCACTTCCGCTTTGGGGGCCAGCAACAGTTGCCAGGGCAACCCTGGGCATGGCAGGGGGCTTAAGTGCGCCAGGACCCACCCACTTCCGCTTTGGGGGACAGCAACAGTTGCCAGGGCAACCCTTGGCATTGCTGGGGGCTTAAGGGCGCCAGGACCCGCCCACTTCCGCTTTGGGGGCCAGCAACAGTTGCCAGGGCAACCCTGGGCATGGCTGGGGGCTTAAGGGCGCCAGGACCCGCCCACTTCCGCTTTGGGGGCCAGCAACAGTTGCCAGGGCAACCCTGGGCATGGCAGGGGGCTTTTGTGCGCCAGGACCCGCCCACTTCCGCTTTGGGGGCCAGCAACAGTTGCCAGGGCAACCCTGGGCATGGCTGGGGGCTTAAGGGCGCCAGGACCCGCCCACTTCCGCTTTGGGGGCCAGCAACAGTTGCCAGGGCAAGCCTGGGCATGGCTGGGGGCTTAAGGGCGCCAGGACCCGCCCACTTCCGCTTTGGGGGCCAGCAACAGTTGCCAGGGCAAGCCTGGGCATGGCAGGGGGCTTAAGGGTGCCATGACCCGCCCACTTCCGCTTTGGGGGCCAGCAACAGTTGCCAGGGCAACCCTGGGCATGGCTGGGGGCTTAAGGGCGCCAGAACCCGCCCACTTCCGCTTTGGGGGCCAGCAACAGTTGCCAGGGCAACCCTGGGCATGGCAGGGGGCTTAAGTGCGCCAGAACCCGCCCACTTCCGCTTTGGGGGCCAGCAACAGTTGCCAGGGCAACCCTGGGCATGGCTGGGGGCTTAAGGGCGCCAGGACCCGCCCACTTCCGCTTTGGGGGCCAGCAACAGTTGCCAGGGCAAGCCTGGGCATGGCTGGGGGCTTAAGGGCGCCAGGACCCGCCCACTTCCGCTTTGGGGGCCAGCAACAGTTGCCAGGGCAAGCCTGGGCATGGCAGGGGGCTTAAGGGCGCCATGACCCGCCCACTTCCGCTTTGGGGGCCAGCAACAGTTGCCAGGGCAACCCTGGGCATGGCAGGTTGCTTAAGGGCGCCATGACCCGCCCACTTCCGCTTTGGGGGCCAGCAACAGTTGCCAGGGCAACCCTGGGCATGGCAGGTTGCTTAAGGGCGCCAGGCCCCGCCCACTTCCGCTTTGGGGGCCAGCAACAGTTGCCAGGGCAACCCTGGGCATGGCTGGGGGCTTAAGGGCGCCAGGACCCGCCCACTTCCGCTTTGGGGGCCAGCAACAGTTGCCAGGGCAACCCTGGGCATGGCAGGTTGCTTATGGGCGCCAGGCCCCGCCCACTTCCGCTTTGGGGGCCAGCAACAGTTGCCAGGGCAACCCTGGGCATGGCTGGGGGCTTAAGGGCGCCAGGACCCGCCCACTTCCGCTTTTTGGGCCAGCAACAGTTGCCAGGGCAAGCCTGGGCATGGCAGGGGGCTTAAGGGCGCCATGCCCCGCCCACTTCCGCTTTGGGGGCCAGCAACAGTTGCCACGGCAACCCTGGGCATGGCAGGTTGCTTAAGGGCGCCAGGCCCCGCCCACTTCCGCTTTGGGGGCCAGCAACAGTTGCCAGGGCAACCCTGGGCATGGCTGGGGGCTTAAGGGCGCCAGGACCCGCCCACTTCCGCTTTGGGGGCCAGCAACAGTTGCCAGGGCAACCCTGTGCATGGCAGGGGGCTTAAGTGCGCCAGGACCTGCCCACTTCCGCTTTGGGGGACAGCAACAGTTGCCAGGGCAACCCTGGGCATGGCTGGGGGCTTAAGGGCGCCAGGACCCGCCCACTTCCGCTTTGGGGGCCAGCAACAGTTGCCAGGGCAACCCTGGGCATGGCAGGGGGCTTAAGTGCGCCAGGACCCGCCCACTTCCGCTTTGGGGGACAGCAACAGTTGCCAGGGCAACCCTGGGCATGGCTGGGGGCTTAAGGGCGCCAGGACCCGCCCACTTCCGCTTTGGGGGCCAGCAACAGTTGCCAGGTCAACCCTGGGCATGGCTGGGGGCTGGAGGGTGCCAGGGCCCGCCCACATCCGCTTTGGGGCCCAGCAACAGTTGCCAGGGCAACCCTGGGCATGGCAGGGGGCTTAAGGGCGCCAAGCCCCGCCCACATCCGCTTTGGGGCCAGCAACAGTTGGCAGGGCAACCCTGGGCATGGCAGGTTGCTTAAGGGCGCCAGGCCCCGCCCACTTCCGCTTTGGGGGCCAGCAACAGTTGCCAGGGCAACCCTGGGCATGGCAGGGGGCTTAAGTGCGCCAGGACCCGCCCACTTCCGCTTTGGGGGACAGCAACAGTTGCCAGGGCAACCCTGGGCATGGCTGGGGGCTTAAGGGCGCCAGGACCCGCCCACTTCCGCTTTGGGGGCCAGCAACAGTTGCCAGGGCAACCCTGGGCATGGCTGGGGGCTGGAGGGTGCCAGGGCCCGCCCACATCCGCTTTGGGGCCCAGCAACAGTTGCCAGGGCAACCCTGGGCATGGCAGGGGGCTTAAGGGCGCCAGGCCCCGCCCACTTCCGCTTTGGGGGCCAGCAACAGTTGCCAGGGCAACCCTGGGCATGGATGGGGGCTTAAGGGCGCCAGGACCCGCCCACTTCCGCTTTGGGGGCCAGCAACAGTTGCCAGGGCAACCCTGGGCATGGCTGGGGGCTTAAGGGCGCCAGGACCCGCCCACTTCCGCTTTGGGGGCCAGCAACAGTTGCCAGGGCAACCCTGGGCATGGCAGGGGGCTTAAGTGCGCCAGGACCCGCCCACTTCCGCTTTGGGGGACAGCAACAGTTGCCAGGGCAACCCTTGGCATTGCTGGGGGCTTAAGGGCGCCAGGACCCGCCCACTTCCGCTTTGGGGGCCAGCAACAGTTGCCAGGGCAACCCTGGGCATGGCTGGGGGCTTAAGGGCGCCAGGACCCGCCCACTTCCGCTTTGGGGGCCAGCAACAGTTGCCAGGGCAACCCTGGGCATGGCAGGGGGCTTTTGTGCGCCAGGACCCGCCCACTTCCGCTTTGGGGGCCAGCAACAGTTGCCAGGGCAACCCTGGGCATGGCTGGGGGCTTAAGGGCGCCAGGACCCGCCCACTTCCGCTTTGGGGGCCAGCAACAGTTGCCAGGGCAAGCCTGGGCATGGCTGGGGGCTTAAGGGCGCCAGGACCCGCCCACTTCCGCTTTGGGGGCCAGCAACAGTTGCCAGGGCAAGCCTGGGCATGGCAGGGGGCTTAAGGGTGCCATGACCCGCCCACTTCCGCTTTGGGGGCCAGCAACAGTTGCCAGGGCAACCCTGGGCATGGCAGGGGGCTTAAGTGCGCCAGAACCCGCCCACTTCCGCTTTGGGGGCCAGCAACAGTTGCCAGGGCAACCCTGGGCATGGCAGGGGGCTTAAGTGCGCCAGAACCCGCCCACTTCCGCTTTGGGGGCCAGCAACAGTTGCCAGGGCAACCCTGGGCATGGCTGGGGGCTTAAGGGCGCCAGGACCCGCCCACTTCCGCTTTGGGGGCCAGCAACAGTTGCCAGGTCAACCCTGGGCATGGCTGGGGGCTGGAGGGTGCCAGGGCCCGCCCACATCCGCTTTGGGGCCCAGCAACAGTTGCCAGGGCAACCCTGGGCATGGCAGGGGGCTTAAGGGCGCCAAGCCCCGCCCACATCCGCTTTGGGGCCAGCAACAGTTGGCAGGGCAACCCTGGGCATGGCAGGTTGCTTAAGGGCGCCAGGCCCCGCCCACTTCCGCTTTGGGGGCCAGCAACAGTTGCCAGGGCAACCCTGGGCATGGCAGGGGGCTTAAGTGCGCCAGGACCCGCCCACTTCCGCTTTGGGGGACAGCAACAGTTGCCAGGGCAACCCTGGGCATGGCTGGGGGCTTAAGGGCGCCAGGACCCGCCCACTTCCGCTTTGGGGGCCAGCAACAGTTGCCAGGGCAACCCTGGGCATGGCTGGGGGCTGGAGGGTGCCAGGGCCCGCCCACATCCGCTTTGGGGCCCAGCAACAGTTGCCAGGGCAACCCTGGGCATGGCAGGGGGCTTAAGGGCGCCAGGCCCCGCCCACTTCCGCTTTGGGGGCCAGCAACAGTTGCCAGGGCAACCCTGGGCATGGATGGGGGCTTAAGGGCGCCAGGACCCGCCCACTTCCGCTTTGGGGGCCAGCAACAGTTGCCAGGGCAACCCTGGGCATGGCTGGGGGCTTAAGGGCGCCAGGACCCGCCCACTTCCGCTTTGGGGGCCAGCAACAGTTGCCAGGGCAACCCTGGGCATGGCAGGGGGCTTAAGTGCGCCAGGACCCGCCCACTTCCGCTTTGGGGGACAGCAACAGTTGCCAGGGCAACCCTTGGCATTGCTGGGGGCTTAAGGGCGCCAGGACCCGCCCACTTCCGCTTTGGGGGCCAGCAACAGTTGCCAGGGCAACCCTGGGCATGGCTGGGGGCTTAAGGGCGCCAGGACCCGCCCACTTCCGCTTTGGGGGCCAGCAACAGTTGCCAGGGCAACCCTGGGCATGGCAGGGGGCTTTTGTGCGCCAGGACCCGCCCACTTCCGCTTTGGGGGCCAGCAACAGTTGCCAGGGCAACCCTGGGCATGGCTGGGGGCTTAAGGGCGCCAGGACCCGCCCACTTCCGCTTTGGGGGCCAGCAACAGTTGCCAGGGCAAGCCTGGGCATGGCTGGGGGCTTAAGGGCGCCAGGACCCGCCCACTTCCGCTTTGGGGGCCAGCAACAGTTGCCAGGGCAAGCCTGGGCATGGCAGGGGGCTTAAGGGTGCCATGACCCGCCCACTTCCGCTTTGGGGGCCAGCAACAGTTGCCAGGGCAACCCTGGGCATGGCAGGGGGCTTAAGTGCGCCAGAACCCGCCCACTTCCGCTTTGGGGGCCAGCAACAGTTGCCAGGGCAACCCTGGGCATGGCAGGGGGCTTAAGTGCGCCAGAACCCGCCCACTTCTGCTTTGGGGGCCAGCAACAGTTGCCAGGGCAACCCTGGGCATGGCTGGGGGCTTAAGGGCGCCAGGACCCGCCCACTTCCGCTTTGGGGGCCAGCAACAGTTGCCAGGGCAAGCCTGGGCATGGCTGGGGGCTTAAGGGCGCCAGGACCCGCCCACTTCCGCTTTGGGGGCCAGCAACAGTTGCCAGGGCAAGCCTGGGCATGGCAGGGGGCTTAAGGGCGCCATGACCCGCCCACTTCCGCTTTGGGGGGCCAGCAACAGTTGCCAGGGCAACCCTGGGCATGGCAGGTTGCTTAAGGGCGCCATGACCCGCCCACTTCCGCTTTGGGGGCCAGCAACAGTTGCCAGGGCAACCCTGGGCATGGCAGGTTGCTTAAGGGCGCCAGGCCCCGCCCACTTCCGCTTTGGGGGCCAGCAACAGTTGCCAGGGCAACCCTGGGCATGGCTGGGGGCTTAAGGGCGCCAGGCCCCGCCCACTTCCGCTTTGGGGGCCAGCAACAGTTGCCAGGGCAACCCTGGGCATGGCAGGTTGCTTATGGGCGCCAGGCCCCGCCCACTTCCGCTTTGGGGGCCAGCAACAGTTGCCAGGGCAACCCTGGGCATGGCTGGGGGCTTAAGGGCGCCAGGACCCGCCCACTTCCGCTTTTTGGGCCAGCAACAGTTGCCAGGGCAAGCCTGGGCATGGCAGGGGGCTTAAGGGCGCCATGCCCCGCCCACTTCCGCTTTGGGGGACAGCAACAGTTGCCACGGCAACCCTGGGCATGGCAGGTTGCTTAAGGGCGCCAGGCCCCGCCCACTTCCGCTTTGGGGGCCAGCAACAGTTGCCAGGGCAACCCTGGGCATGGCTGGGGGCTTAAGGGCGCCAGGACCCGCCCACTTCCGCTTTGGGGGCCAGCAACAGTTGCCAGGGCAACCCTGTGCATGGCAGGGGGCTTAAGTGCGCCAGGACCTGCCCACTTCCGCTTTGGGGGACAGCAACAGTTGCCAGGGCAACCCTGGGCATGGCTGGGGGCTTAAGGGCGCCAGGACCCGCCCACTTCCGCTTTGGGGGCCAGCAACAGTTGCCAGGGCAACCCTGGGCATGGCAGGGGGCTTAAGTGCGCCAGGACCCGCCCACTTCCGCTTTGGGGGACAGCAACAGTTGCCAGGGCAACCCTGGGCATGGCTGGGGGCTTAAGGGCGCCAGGACCCGCCCACTTCCGCTTTGGGGGCCAGCAACAGTTGCCAGGTCAACCCTGGGCATGGCTGGGGGCTGGAGGGTGCCAGGGCCCGCCCACATCCGCTTTGGGGCCCAGCAACAGTTGCCAGGGCAACCCTGGGCATGGCAGGGGGCTTAAGGGCGCCAAGCCCCGCCCACATCCGCTTTGGGGCCAGCAACAGTTGCCAGGGCAACCCTGGGCATGGCAGGTTGCTTAAGGGCGCCAGGCCCCGCCCACTTCCGCTTTGGGGGCCAGCAACAGTTGCCAGGGCAACCCTGGGCATGGCAGGGGGCTTAAGTGCGCCAGGACCCGCCCACTTCCGCTTTGGGGGACAGCAACAGTTGCCAGGGCAACCCTGGGCATGGCTGGGGGCTTAAGGGCGCCAGGACCCGCCCACTTCCGCTTTGGGGGCCAGCAACAGTTGCCAGGGCAACCCTGGGCATGGCTGGGGGCTGGAGGGTGCCAGGGCCCGCCCACATCCGCTTTGGGGCCCAGCAACAGTTGCCAGGGCAACCCTGGGCATGGCAGGGGGCTTAAGGGCGCCAGGCCCCGCCCACTTCCGCTTTGGGGGCCAGCAACAGTTGCCAGGGCAACCCTGGGCATGGATGGGGGCTTAAGGGCGCCAGGACCCGCCCACTTCCGCTTTGGGGGCCAGCAACAGTTGCCAGGGCAACCCTGGGCATGGCTGGGGGCTTAAGGGCGCCAGGACCCGCCCACTTCCGCTTTGGGGGCCAGCAACAGTTGCCAGGGCAACCCTGGGCATGGCAGGGGGCTTAAGTGCGCCAGGACCCGCCCACTTCCGCTTTGGGGGACAGCAACAGTTGCCAGGGCAACCCTTGGCATTGCTGGGGGCTTAAGGGCGCCAGGACCCGCCCACTTCCGCTTTGGGGGCCAGCAACAGTTGCCAGGGCAACCCTGGGCATGGCTGGGGGCTTAAGGGCGCCAGGACCCGCCCACTTCCGCTTTGGGGGCCAGCAACAGTTGCCAGGGCAACCCTGGGCATGGCAGGGGGCTTTTGTGCGCCAGGACCCGCCCACTTCCGCTTTGGGGGCCAGCAACAGTTGCCAGGGCAACCCTGGGCATGGCTGGGGGCTTAAGGGCGCCAGGACCCGCCCACTTCCGCTTTGGGGGCCAGCAACAGTTGCCAGGGCAAGCCTGGGCATGGCTGGGGGCTTAAGGGCGCCAGGACCCGCCCACTTCCGCTTTGGGGGCCAGCAACAGTTGCCAGGGCAAGCCTGGGCATGGCAGGGGGCTTAAGGGTGCCATGACCCGCCCACTTCCGCTTTGGGGGCCAGCAACAGTTGCCAGGGCAACCCTGGGCATGGCAGGGGGCTTAAGTGCGCCAGAACCCGCCCACTTCCGCTTTGGGGGCCAGCAACAGTTGCCAGGGCAACCCTGGGCATGGCAGGGGGCTTAAGTGCGCCAGAACCCGCCCACTTCCGCTTTGGGGGCCAGCAACAGTTGCCAGGGCAACCCTGGGCATGGCTGGGGGCTTAAGGGCGCCAGGACCCGCCCACTTCCGCTTTGGGGGCCAGCAACAGTTGCCAGGGCAAGCCTGGGCATGGCTGGGGGCTTAAGGGCGCCAGGACCCGCCCACTTCCGCTTTGGGGGCCAGCAACAGTTGCCAGGGCAAGCCTGGGCATGGCAGGGGGCTTAAGGGCGCCATGACCCGCCCACTTCCGCTTTGGGGGCCAGCAACAGTTGCCAGGGCAACCCTGGGCATGGCAGGTTGCTTAAGGGCGCCATGACCCGCCCACTTCCGCTTTGGGGGCCAGCAACAGTTGCCAGGGCAACCCTGGGCATGGCAGGTTGCTTAAGGGCGCCAGGCCCCGCCCACTTCCGCTTTGGGGGCCAGCAACAGTTGCCAGGGCAACCCTGGGCATGGCTGGGGGCTTAAGGGCGCCAGGCCCCGCCCACTTCCGCTTTGGGGGCCAGCAACAGTTGCCAGGGCAACCCTGGGCATGGCAGGTTGCTTATGGGCGCCAGGCCCCGCCCACTTCCGCTTTGGGGGCCAGCAACAGTTGCCAGGGCAACCCTGGGCATGGCTGGGGGCTTAAGGGCGCCAGGACCCGCCCACTTCCGCTTTTTGGGCCAGCAACAGTTGCCAGGGCAAGCCTGGGCATGGCAGGGGGCTTAAGGGCGCCATGCCCCGCCCACTTCCGCTTTGGGGGCCAGCAACAGTTGCCACGGCAACCCTGGGCATGGCAGGTTGCTTAACCCCTTCACGACAATTGACGTATATATACGTCATGGTCGGGAAGTACTTCCCGACCGTTGACGTATATATACGTCATGGCTTCAAACTGTCACTGCGTCTAGAGACGCAGTGACAGTTAGGTGATGTCTGCTGTCCCTGACAGCAGACATCCCCCCTCGCCGCCCGGGGGGGGCAGGGATGCCCCCACCGGACGGCGATCGCTGTGATTGGCTGTTCAAATCTGAACAGTCAATCACAGCGTTTCCTGTGTTACCGGCGGCTAAGCCGCTCGGTAACACAGAAAACGGTGGTGATCGGTGCAGCACCGATCACCACCGAGCGGCAGCACCCCCCTCCCACCCGCCGGGCACTCACCCGGCAGCAGCAGCAGCTCCCCCGGCTCCAACGCTACGTCCGGAGCGCACGCTGCGCTCCCCTCCTCCCCCCTCCCCCCCGCAGCAGCAGCAGCAGCAGCAGCATCATGCTGCTGCTGAAAAAGTTAAAAATAAAATAAAATAAAAAAATAATGTGCAAATGTGTGTATATATATATATATATATACACACACACATATATATATATATATATATATATATATATATATATATATATATGTGTGTGTGTGTATATATATGTATATATATGTATATATATATATATATATATATATATATACACATATATATATATATATATATATATATATATATGTGTGTGTGTGTGTGTGTGTGTGTGTGCGTATACAGCACCGATCACCAACGATCGCCAGCCCCCCCCCCCTCCCACCCGGCAGCCCCCCTCCCTCCCACCCACCCGGCTGCCGCAGCGCCAGCACCCCTCCCACCCCCCCGCCAGCCGCAGCGCCAGCCCCCCTCCCAAAGCTGGTGACCAAAATGGGGTCACTTGTGGGGGGGTTCCACTGTATTGGTGCTTCGGGGGTCTTGCTAATGCGACATAGCACCCGCCATTCATTCCACCACCAAAAATCACTCCTTCCCTTCTGAGTCCTGCCATGCACCCAACTGGTATTTTTTGGTCACATGTGAGGCATTGCCGTACCCGGGAGAAATTGGGGCACAGATTTTGGGGTGCTTTGTCTCCTTCATTCCTTGTGAAAATTAAAAATTTTGAGCCAGAACTGCATTTTTGTGTAAAAAATTAAATTTTTTTACACAAAAATGCAGATCTGGCTCAAAATTTTTCATTTTCACAAGGAATGAAGGAGACAAAGCACCCCAAAATCTGTGCCCCAATTTCTCCCGGGTACGGCAATGCCTCACATGTGACCAAAAAATACCAGTTGGGTGCATGGCAGGACTCAGAAGGGAAGGAGTGATTTTTGGATTTTGCAGCACAGATTCTGGTTGAATGACCCCCGAAACACCCATACAGTGGAACCCCCCCACAAGTGACCCCATTTTGCAAACTACACCCCTCAGGGAATTCATCTAGGGGTATAGAGTACATTTCAAACCCCCCGGGGTTTCACCAATTTTGATACAACTGAGCTGTGAAAATGAAAAATTATTTTTTTTCATTTTCACTGCCCAGTTGTACCACAATTGGTGAAACCCCTGGGGGTTTGAAATGTACACTATACCCCTAGATGAATTCCCTGAGGGGTGTAGTTTGCAAAATGGGGTCACTTGTGGGGGGGTTCCTAACTTTTAGCATCTTATGGTGCCTAGAAACCTACATGGTGCCTAAAAAATAATCTCATAAAAAGGAGGCTCCAAAATCAAGTAGGTGCTCCTTCTATTATGAAGCCTGTGGTTTGGTCACCGTGCACACTAGGGCCACATATAGGATATTTATGAAAACCAAAGAATTGGGGGAATCAATTTTTAGTCACATTTCTCTAGTAAAATGTACTGTGTTCCTTAGAAAAATGTATTAAAATTGCAAATCTGCAAAAAAAAAGAAATTTTGAAATTTCACCTACACTTTGTTTTAATTCCTGTGAAACACCTAAAGGGTTAACAAACTTCCAAAATGCTGTTTTGAATACTGTGAGGGGTGCAGTTTTTGAAATGGCATCATTTATGGGAGTGTCTCACATACAAGTCCCTCAAAGTCACATCAGAACTGAACTGGTCCCTAAAAAAATCAGTGTTTGAAATTTTCTTGAAAATTTGAGAATTTGCTAGTCATATTTGAAGCCTCCTAGTGTCCAAAAAAATGAAAAGGGGGTGGAAATAATGATTGCAACATAAAGTAGACATATGGTCTTTGTTAGTTATTAACTATTTTGAGTGGTATGATTATTTGTCTCACAAGCAGAAAATGTGACATTTTGCATATTGCTAAATTTTCCATTTTTTCACGATATTTTGGTATTTTTCACAAAAAAACACAGACTGTATCGACCCAAATTTACCACTAACTTGAAGTACAATGTGTCACGAGAAAACAATCTCAAAATCACTGGGATAAGTAAAAGCAAAAAAAAGTTATCCCCACTTAAGTGAGACATGTCAGATTTGAAAAAAAGGGCTCTGTCATGAAGGCACAAACTGGCTCTGTCATGAAGGGGTTAAGGGCGCCAGGCCCCGCCCACTTCCGCTTTGGGGGCCAGCAACAGTTGCCAGGGCAACCCTGGGCATGGCTGGGGGCTTAAGGGCGCCAGGACCCGCCCACTTCCGCTTTGGGGGCCAGCAACAGTTGCCAGGGCAACCCTGGGCATGGCAGGGGGCTTAAGTGCGCCAGGACCTGCCCACTTCCGCTTTGGGGGACAGCAACAGTTGCCAGGGCAACCCTGGGCATGGCTGGGGGCTTAAGGGCGCCAGGACCCGCCCACTTCCGCTTTGGGGGCCAGCAACAGTTGCCAGGGCAAGCCTGGGCATGGCTGGGGGCTTAAGGGCGCCAGGACCCGCCCACTTCCGCTTTGGGGGCCAGCAACAGTTGCCAGGGCAACCCTGGGCATGGCAGGTTGCTTAAGGGCGCCAGGCCCCGCCCACTTCCGCTTTGGGGGCCAGCAACAGTTGCCAGGGCAACCCTTGGCATTGCTGGGGGCTTAAGGGCGCCAGGACCCGCCCACTTCCGCTTTGGGGGCCAGCAACAGTTGCCAGGGCAACCCTGGGCATGGCTGGGGGCTTAAGGGCGCCAGGACCCGCCCACTTCCGCTTTGGGGGCCAGCAACAGTTGCCAGGGCAACCCTGGGCATGGCAGGGGGCTTTTGTGCGCCAGGACCCGCCCACTTCCGCTTTGGGGGCCAGCAACAGTTGCCAGGGCAACCCTGGGCATGGCTGGGGGCTTAAGGGCGCCAGGACCCGCCCACTTCCGCTTTGGGGGCCAGCAACAGTTGCCAGGGCAAGCCTGGGCATGGCTGGGGGCTTAAGGGCGCCAGGACCCGCCCACTTCCGCTTTGGGGGCCAGCAACAGTTGCCAGGGCAAGCCTGGGCATGGCAGGGGGCTTAAGGGTGCCATGACCCGCCCACTTCCGCTTTGGGGGCCAGCAACAGTTGCCAGGGCAAGCCTGGGCATGGCAGGGGGCTTAAGGGTGCCATGACCCGCCCACTTCCGCTTTGGGGGCCAGCAACAGTTGCCAGGGCAACCCTGGGCATGGCTGGGGGCTTAAGGGCGCCAGAACCCGCCCACTTCCGCTTTGGGGGCCAGCAACAGTTGCCAGGGCAACCCTGGGCATGGCAGGGGGCTTAAGTGCGCCAGGACCCGCCCACTTCCGCTTTGGGGGCCAGCAACAGTTGCCAGGGCAACCCTGGGCATGGCTGGGGGCTTAAGGGCGCCAGGACCCGCCCACTTCCGCTTTGGGGGCCAGCAACAGTTGCCAGGGCAAGCCTGGGCATGGTTGGGGGCTTAAGGGCGCCAGGACCCGCCCACTTCCGCTTTGGGGGCCAGCAACAGTTGCCAGGGCAAGCCTGGGCATGGCAGGGGGCTTAAGGGCGCCAGGACCCGCCCACTTCCGCTTTGGGGGCCAGCAACAGTTGCCAGGGCAACCCTGGGCATGGCAGGTTGCTTAAGGGCGCCAGGCCCCGCCCACTTCCGCTTTGGGGGCCAGCAACAGTTGCCAGGGCAACCCTTGGCATTGCTGGGGGCTTAAGGGCGCCAGGACCCGCCCACTTCCGCTTTGGGGGCCAGCAACAGTTGCCAGGGCAACCCTGGGCATGGCTGGGGGCTTAAGGGCGCCAGGACCCGCCCACTTCCGCTTTGGGGGCCAGCAACAGTTGCCAGGGCAACCCTGGGCATGGCAGGGGGCTTTTGTGCGCCAGGACCCGCCCACTTCCGCTTTGGGGGCCAGCAACAGTTGCCAGGGCAACCCTGGGCATGGCTGGGGGCTTAAGGGCGCCAGGACCCGCCCACTTCCGCTTTGGGGGCCAGCAACAGTTGCCAGGGCAAGCCTGGGCATGGCTGGGGGCTTAAGGGCGCCAGGACCCGCCCACTTCCGCTTTGGGGGCCAGCAACAGTTGCCAGGGCAAGCCTGGGCATGGCAGGGGGCTTAAGGGTGCCATGACCCGCCCACTTCCGCTTTGGGGGCCAGCAACAGTTGCCAGGGCAAGCCTGGGCATGGCAGGGGGCTTAAGGGTGCCATGACCCGCCCACTTCCGCTTTGGGGGCCAGCAACAGTTGCCAGGGCAACCCTGGGCATGGCTGGGGGCTTAAGGGCGCCAGAACCCGCCCACTTCCGCTTTGGGGGCCAGCAACAGTTGCCAGGGCAACCCTGGGCATGGCAGGGGGCTTAAGTGCGCCAGGACCCGCCCACTTCCGCTTTGGGGGCCAGCAACAGTTGCCAGGGCAACCCTGGGCATGGCTGGGGGCTTAAGGGCGCCAGGACCCGCCCACTTCCGCTTTGGGGGCCAGCAACAGTTGCCAGGGCAAGCCTGGGCATGGTTGGGGGCTTAAGGGCGCCAGGACCCGCCCACTTCCGCTTTGGGGGCCAGCAACAGTTGCCAGGGCAAGCCTGGGCATGGCAGGGGGCTTAAGGGCGCCATGACCCGCCCACTTCCGCTTTGGGGGCCAGCAACAGTTGCCAGGGCAACCCTGGGAATGGCAGGTTGCTTAAGGGCGCCATGACCCGCCCACTTCCGCTTTGGGGGCCAGCAACAGTTGCCAGGGCAACCCTGGGCATGGCAGGTTGCTTATGGGCGCCAGGCCCCGCCCACTTCCGCTTTGGGGGCCAGCAACAGTTGCCAGGGCAACCCTGGGCATGGCTGGGGGCTTAAGGGCGCCAGGACCCGCCCACTTCCGCTTTTTGGGCCAGCAACAGTTGCCAGGACAACCCTGGGCATGGCAGGTTGCTTATGGGCGCCAGGCCCCGCCCACTTCCGCTTTGGGGGCCAGCAACAGTTGCCAGGGCAACCCTGGGCATGGCTGGGGGCTTAAGGGCGCCAGGACCCGCCCACTTCCGCTTTTTGGGCCAGCAACAGTTGCCAGGACAAGCCTGGGCATGGCAGGCTGCTTAAGGGCGCCATGCCCCGCCCACTTCCGCTTTGGGGGCCAGCAACAGTTGCCACGGCAACCCTGGGCATGGCAGGTTGCTTAAGGGCGCCAGGCCCCGCCCACTTCCGCTTTGGGGGCCAGCAACAGTTGTCAGGGCAACCCTGGGCATGGCTGGGGGCTTAAGGGCGCCAGGACCCGCCACTTCCGCTTTGGGGGCCAGCAACAGTTGCCAGGGCAACCCTGGGCATGGCAGGGGGCTTAAGTGCGCCAGGACCTGCCCACTTCCGCTTTGGGGGACAGCAACAGTTGCCAGGGCAACCCTGGGCATGGCTGGGGGCTTAAGGGCGCCAGGACCCGCCCACTTCCGCTTTGGGGGCCAGCAACAGTTGCCAGGGCAACCCTGGGCATGGCTGGGGGCTGGAGGGTGCCAGGGCCCGCCCACATCTGCTTTGGGGCCCAGCAACAGTTGCCAGGGCAACCCTGGGCATGGCAGGGGGCTTAAGGGCGCCAAGCCCCGCCCACATCCGCTTTGGGGCCAGCAACAGTTGCCAGGGCAACCCTGGGCATGGCAGGTTGCTTAAGGGCGCCATGCCCCGCCCACTTCCGCTTTGGGGGCCAGCAACAGTTGCCAGGGCAACCCTGGGCATGGCTGGGGGCTTAAGGGCGCCAGGACCCGCCCACTTCCGCTTTGGGGGCCAGCAACAGTTGCCAGGGCAACCCTGGGCATGGCTGGGGGCTTAAGGGCGCCAGGACCCGCCCACTTCCGCTTTGGGGGCCAGCAACAGTTGCCAGGGCAACCCTGGGCATGGCAGGGGGCTTAAGTGCGCCAGGACCCGCCCACTTCCGCTTTGGGGGACAGCAACAGTTGCCAGGGCAACCCTGGGCATGGCTGGGGGCTTAAGGGCGCGAGGACCCGCCCACTTCCGCTTTGGGGGCCAGCAACAGTTGCCAGGGCAAGCCTGGGCATGGCTGGGGGCTTAAGGGCGCCAGGCCCCGCCCACTTCCGCTTTGGGGGCCAGCAACAGTTGCCAGGGCAACCCTGGGCATGGCAGGTTGCTTATGGGCGTCAGGCCCCGCCCACTTCCGCTTTGGGGGCCAGCAACAGTTGCCAGGGCAACCCTGGGCATGGCTGGGGGCTTAAGGGCGCCAGGACCCGCCCACTTCCGCTTTTTGGGCCAGCAACAGTTGCCAGGGCAAGCCTGGGCATGGCAGGGGGCTTAAGGGCGCCATGACCCGCCCACTTCCGCTTTGGGGGCCAGCAACAGTTGCCAGGGCAACCCTGGGCATGGCAGGTTGCTTAAGGGCGCCAGGCCCCGCCCACTTCCGCTTTGGGGGCCAGCAACAGTTGCCAGGGCAACCCTGGGCATGGCTGGGGGCTTAAGGGCGCCAGGACCCGCCCACTTCCGCTTTGGGGGCCAGCAACAGTTGCCAGGTCAACCCTGGGCATGGCTGGGGGCTGGAGGGTGCCAGGACCCGCCCACATCCGCTTTGGGGCCCAGCAACAGTTGCCAGGGCAACCCTGGGCATGGCAGGGGGCTTAAGGGCGCCAAGCCCCGCCCACATCCGCTTTGGGGCCAGCAACAGTTGCCAGGGCAACCCTGGGCATGGCAGGTTGCTTAAGGGCGCCAGGCCCCGCCCACTTCCGCTTTGGGGGCCAGCAACAGTTGCCAGGGCAACCCTGGGCATGGCTGGGGGCTTAAGGGCGCCAGGACCCGCCCACTTCCGCTTTGGGGGCCAGCAACAGTTGCCAGGGAAACCCTGGGCATGGCTGGGGGCTTAAGGGCGCCAGGACCCGCCCACTTCCGCTTTGGGGGCCAGCAACAGTTGCCAGGGAAACCCTGGGCATGGCTGGGGGCTTAAGGGCGCCAGGACCCGCCCACTTCCGCTTTGGGGGCCAGCAACAGTTGCCAGGGCAACCCTGGGCATGGCTGGGGGCTTAAGGGCGCCAGGACCCGCCCACTTCCGCTTTGGGGGCCAGCAACAGTTGCCAGGGCAACCCTGGGCATGGCTGGGGGCTTAAGGGCGCCAGGACCCGCCCACTTCCGCTTTGGGGGCCAGCAACAGTTGCCAGGGCAACCCTGGGCATGGCTGGGGGCTTAAGGGCGCCAGGACCCGCCCACTTCCGCTTTGGGGGCCAGCAACAGTTGCCAGGGCAACCCTGGGCATGGCAGGGGGCTTAAGGGCGCCAGGCCCCGCCCACTTCCGCTTTGGGGGCCAGCAACAGTTGTCAGGGCAACCCTGGGCATGGCAGGGGGCTTAAGTGCGCCAGGACCTGCCCACTTCCGCTTTGGGGGACAGCAACAGTTGCCAGGGCAACCCTGGGCATGGCTGGGGGCTTAAGGGCGCCAGGACCCGCCCACTTCCGCTTTGGGGGCCAGCAACAGTTGCCAGGGCAAGCCTGGGCATGGCTGGGGGCTTAAGGGCGCCAGGACCCGCCCACTTCCGCTTTGGGGGCCAGCAACAGTTGCCAGGGCAACCCTGGGCATGGCAGGTTGCTTAAGGGCGCCATGACCCGCCCACTTCCGCTTTGGGGGCCAGCAACAGTTGCCAGGGCAACCCTTGGCATTGCTGGGGGCTTAAGGGCGCCAGGACCCGCCCACTTCCGCTTTGGGGGCCAGCAACAGTTGCCAGGGCAACCCTGGGCATGGCTGGGGGCTTAAGGGCGCCAGGACCCGCCCACTTCCGCTTTGGGGGCCAGCAACAGTTGCCAGGGCAACCCTGGGCATGGCAGGGGGCTTTTGTGCGCCAGGACCCGCCCACTTCCGCTTTGGGGGCCAGCAACAGTTGCCAGGGCAACCCTGGGCATGGCTGGGGGCTTAAGGGCGCCAGGACCCGCCCACTTCCGCTTTGGGGGCCAGCAACAGTTGCCAGGGCAAGCCTGGGCATGGCTGGGGGCTTAAGGGCGCCAGGACCCGCCCACTTCCGCTTTGGGGGCCAGCAACAGTTGCCAGGGCAAGCCTGGGCATGGCAGGGGGCTTAAGGGTGCCATGACCCGCCCACTTCCGCTTTGGGGGCCAGCAACAGTTGCCAGGGCAAGCCTGGGCATGGCAGGGGGCTTAAGGGTGCCATGACCCGCCCACTTCCGCTTTGGGGGCCAGCAACAGTTGCCAGGGCAACCCTGGGCATGGCTGGGGGCTTAAGGGCGCCAGAACCCGCCCACTTCCGCTTTGGGGGCCAGCAACAGTTGCCAGGGCAACCCTGGGCATGGCAGGGGGCTTAAGTGCGCCAGGACCCGCCCACTTCCGCTTTGGGGGCCAGCAACAGTTGCCAGGGCAACCCTGGGCATGGCTGGGGGCTTAAGGGAGCCAGGACCCGCCCACTTCCGCTTTGGGGGCCAGCAACAGTTGCCAGGGCAAGCCTGGGCATGGTTGGGGGCTTAAGGGCGCCAGGACCCGCCCACTTCCGCTTTGGGGGCCAGCAACAGTTGCAAGGGCAAGCCTGGGCATGGCAGGGGGCTTAAGGGCGCCATGACCCGCCCACTTCCGCTTTGGGGGCCAGCAACAGTTGCCAGGGCAACCCTGGGCATGGCAGGTTGCTTAAGGGCGCCATGACCCGCCCACTTCCGCTTTGGGGGCCAGCAACAGTTGCCAGGGCAACCCTGGGCATGGCAGGTTGCTTATGGGCGCCAGGCCCCGCCCACTTCCGCTTTGGGGGCCAGCAACAGTTGCCAGGGCAACCCTGGGCATGGCTGGGGGCTTAAGGGCGCCAGGACCCGCCCACTTCCGCTTTTTGGGCCAGCAACAGTTGCCAGGACAACCCTGGGCATGGCAGGTTGCTTATGGGCGCCAGGCCCCGCCCACTTCCGCTTTGGGGGCCAGCAACAGTTGCCAGGGCAACCCTGGGCATGGCTGGGGGCTTAAGGGCGCCAGGACCCGCCCACTTCCGCTTTTTGGGCCAGCAACAGTTGCCAGGACAAGCCTGGGCATGGCAGGGGGCTTAAGGGCGCCATGCCCCGCCCACTTCCGCTTTGGGGGCCAGCAACAGTTGCCACGGCAACCCTGGGCATGGCAGGTTGCTTAAGGGCGCCAGGCCCCGCCCACTTCCGCTTTGGGGGCCAGCAACAGTTGCCAGGGCAACCCTGGGCATGGCTGGGGGCTGGAGGGTGCCAGGGCCCGCCCACATCCGCTTTGGGGCCCAGCAACAGTTGCCAGGGCAACCCTGGGCATGGCAGGGGGCTTAAGGGCGCCAAGCCCCGCCCACATCCGCTTTGGGGCCAGCAACAGTTGCCAGGGCAACCCTGGGCATGGCAGGTTGCTTAAGGGCGCCATGCCCCGCCCACTTCCGCTTTGGGGGCCAGCAACAGTTGCCAGGGCAACCCTGGGCATGGCAGGGGGCTTAAGTGCGCCAGGACCCGCCCACTTCCGCTTTGGGGGACAGCAACAGTTGCCAGGGCAACCCTGGGCATGGCTGGGGGCTTAAGGGCGCGAGGACCCGCCCACTTCCGCTTTGGGGGCCAGCAACAGTTGCAAGGGCAAGCCTGGGCATGGCTGGGGGCTTAAGGGCGCCAGGCCCCGCCCACTTCCGCTTTGGGGGCCAGCAACAGTTGCCAGGGCAACCCTGGGCATGGCAGGTTGCTTATGGGCGTCAGGCCCCGCCCACTTCCGCTTTGGGGGCCAGTAACAGTTGCCAGGGCAACCCTGGGCATGGCTGGGGGCTTAAGGGCGCCAGGACCCGCCCACTTCCGCTTTTTGGGCCAGCAACAGTTGCCAGGGCAAGCCTGGGCATGGCAGGGGGCTTAAGGGCGCCAAGCCCCGCCCACTTCCGCTTTGGGGGCCAGCAACAGTTGCCAGGGCAACCCTGGGCATGGCAGGTTGCTTAAGGGCGCCAGGCCCCGCCCACTTCCGCTTTGGGGGCCAGCAACAGTTGCCAGGGCAACCCTGGGCATGGCTGGGGGCTTAAGGGCGCCAGGACCCGCCCACTTCCGCTTTGGGGGCCAGCAACAGTTGCCAGGTCAACCCTGGGCATGGCTGGGGGCTGGAGGGTGCCAGGGCCCGCCCACATCCGCTTTGGGGCCCAGCAACAGTTGCCAGGGCAACCCTGGGCATGGCAGGGGGCTTAAGGGCGCCAAGCCCCGCCCACATCCGCTTTGGGGCCAGCAACAGTTGCCAGGGCAACCCTGGGCATGGCAGGTTGCTTAAGGGCGCCAGGCCCCGCCCACTTCCGCTTTGGGGGCCAGCAACAGTTGCCAGGGCAACCCTGGGCATGGCAGGGGGCTTAAGTGCGCCAGGACCCGCCCACTTCCGCTTTGGGGGACAGCAACAGTTGCCAGGGCAACCCTGGGCATGGCTGGGGGATTAAGGGCGCCAGGACCCGCCCACTTCCGCTTTGGGGGCCAGCAACAGTTGCCAGGGCAACCCTGGGCATGGCTGGGGGCTGGAGGGTGCCAGGGCCCGCCCACATCCGCTTTGGGGCCCAGCAACAGTTGCCAGAGCAACCCTGGGCATGGCAGGGGGCTTAAGGGCGCCAGGCCCCGCCCACTTCCGCTTTGGGGGCCAGCAACAGTTGCCAGGGCAACCCTGGGCATGGATGGGGGCTTAAGGGCGCCAGGACCCGCCCACTTCCTCTTTGGGGGCCAGCAACAGTTGCCAGGGCAACCCTGGGCATGGCTGGGGGCTTAAGGGCGCCAGGACCCGCCTACTTCCGCTTTGGGGGCCAGCAACAGTTGCCAGGGCAACCCTGGGCATGGCAGGGGGCTTAAGTGCGCCAGGACCCGCCCACTTCCGCTTTGGGGGACAGCAACAGTTGCCAGGGCAACCCTTGGCATTGCTGGGGGCTTAAGGGCGCCAGGACCCGCCCACTTCCGCTTTGGGGGCCAGCAACAGTTGCCAGGGCAACCCTGGGCATGGCTGGGGGCTTAAGGGCGCCAGGACCCGCCCACTTCCGCTTTGGGGGCCAGCAACAGTTGCCAGGTCAACCCTGGGCATGGCTGGGGGCTGGAGGGTGCCAGGGCCCGCCCACATCCGCTTTGGGGCCCAGCAACAGTTGCCAGGGCAACCCTGGGCATGGCAGGGGGCTTAAGGGCGCCAAGCCCCGCCCACATCCGCTTTGGGGCCAGCAACAGTTGCCAGGGCAACCCTGGGCATGGCAGGTTGCTTAAGGGCGCCAGGCCCCGCCCACTTCCGCTTTGGGGGCCAGCAACAGTTGCCAGGGCAACCCTGGGCATGGCAGGGGGCTTAAGTGCGCCAGGACCCGCCCACTTCCGCTTTGGGGGACAGCAACAGTTGCCAGGGCAACCCTGGGCATGGCAGGGGGCTTAAGGGCGCCAGGCCCCGCCCACTTCCGCTTTGGGGGCCAGCAACAGTTGTCAGGGCAACCCTGGGCATGGCAGGGGGCTTAAGTGCGCCAGGACCTGCCCACTTCCGCTTTGGGGGACAGCAACAGTTGCCAGGGCAACCCTGGGCATGGCTGGGGGCTTAAGGGCGCCAGGACCCGCCCACTTCCGCTTTGGGGGCCAGCAACAGTTGCCAGGGCAAGCCTGGGCATGGCTGGGGGCTTAAGGGCGCCAGGACCCGCCCACTTCCGCTTTGGGGGCCAGCAACAGTTGCCAGGGCAACCCTGGGCATGGCAGGGGGCTTAAGTGCGCCAGGACCCGCCCACTTCCGCTTTGGGGGACAGCAACAGTTGCCAGGGCAACCCTGGGCATGGCTGGGGGCTTAAGGGCGCGAGGACCCGCCCACTTCCGCTTTGGGGGCCAGCAACAGTTGCAAGGGCAAGCCTGGGCATGGCTGGGGGCTTAAGGGCGCCAGGCCCCGCCCACTTCCGCTTTGGGGGCCAGCAACAGTTGCCAGGGCAACCCTGGGCATGGCAGGTTGCTTATGGGCGTCAGGCCCCGCCCACTTCCGCTTTGGGGGCCAGTAACAGTTGCCAGGGCAACCCTGGGCATGGCTGGGGGCTTAAGGGCGCCAGGACCCGCCCACTTCCGCTTTTTGGGCCAGCAACAGTTGCCAGGGCAAGCCTGGGCATGGCAGGGGGCTTAAGGGCGCCAAGCCCCGCCCACTTCCGCTTTGGGGGCCAGCAACAGTTGCCAGGGCAACCCTGGGCATGGCAGGTTGCTTAAGGGCGCCAGGACCCGCCCACTTCCGCTTTGGGGGCCAGCAACAGTTGCCAGGGCAACCCTGGGCATGGCTGGGGGCTTAAGGGCGCCAGGACCCGCCCACTTCCGCTTTGGGGGCCAGCAACAGTTGCCAGGTCAACCCTGGGCATGGCTGGGGGCTGGAGGGTGCCAGGGCCCGCCCACATCCGCTTTGGGGCCCAGCAACAGTTGCCAGGGCAACCCTGGGCATGGCAGGGGGCTTAAGGGCGCCAAGCCCCGCCCACATCCGCTTTGGGGCCAGCAACAGTTGCCAGGGCAACCCTGGGCATGGCAGGTTGCTTAAGGGCGCCAGGCCCCGCCCACTTCCGCTTTGGGGGCCAGCAACAGTTGCCAGGGCAACCCTGGGCATGGCAGGGGGCTTAAGTGCGCCAGGACCCGCCCACTTCCGCTTTGGGGGACAGCAACAGTTGCCAGGGCAACCCTGGGCATGGCTGGGGGATTAAGGGCGCCAGGACCCGCCCACTTCCGCTTTGGGGGCCAGCAACAGTTGCCAGGGCAACCCTGGGCATGGCTGGGGGCTGGAGGGTGCCAGGGCCCGCCCACATCCGCTTTGGGGCCCAGCAACAGTTGCCAGAGCAACCCTGGGCATGGCAGGGGGCTTAAGGGCGCCAGGCCCCGCCCACTTCCGCTTTGGGGGCCAGCAACAGTTGCCAGGGCAACCCTGGGCATGGATGGGGGCTTAAGGGCGCCAGGACCCGCCCACTTCCTCTTTGGGGGCCAGCAACAGTTGCCAGGGCAACCCTGGGCATGGCTGGGGGCTTAAGGGCGCCAGGACCCGCCTACTTCCGCTTTGGGGGCCAGCAACAGTTGCCAGGGCAACCCTGGGCATGGCAGGGGGCTTAAGTGCGCCAGGACCCGCCCACTTCCGCTTTGGGGGACAGCAACAGTTGCCAGGGCAACCCTTGGCATTGCTGGGGGCTTAAGGGCGCCAGGACCCGCCCACTTCCGCTTTGGGGGCCAGCAACAGTTGCCAGGGCAACCCTGGGCATGGCTGGGGGCTTAAGGGCGCCAGGACCCGCCCACTTCCGCTTTGGGGGCCAGCAACAGTTGCCAGGTCAACCCTGGGCATGGCTGGGGGCTGGAGGGTGCCAGGGCCCGCCCACATCCGCTTTGGGGCCCAGCAACAGTTGCCAGGGCAACCCTGGGCATGGCAGGGGGCTTAAGGGCGCCAAGCCCCGCCCACATCCGCTTTGGGGCCAGCAACAGTTGCCAGGGCAACCCTGGGCATGGCAGGTTGCTTAAGGGCGCCAGGCCCCGCCCACTTCCGCTTTGGGGGCCAGCAACAGTTGCCAGGGCAACCCTGGGCATGGCAGGGGGCTTAAGTGCGCCAGGACCCGCCCACTTCCGCTTTGGGGGACAGCAACAGTTGCCAGGGCAACCCTGGGCATGGCAGGGGGCTTAAGGGCGCCAGGCCCCGCCCACTTCCGCTTTGGGGGCCAGCAACAGTTGTCAGGGCAACCCTGGGCATGGCAGGGGGCTTAAGTGCGCCAGGACCTGCCCACTTCCGCTTTGGGGGACAGCAACAGTTGCCAGGGCAACCCTGGGCATGGCTGGGGGCTTAAGGGCGCCAGGACCCGCCCACTTCCGCTTTGGGGGCCAGCAACAGTTGCCAGGGCAAGCCTGGGCATGGCTGGGGGCTTAAGGGCGCCAGGACCCGCCCACTTCCGCTTTGGGGGCCAGCAACAGTTGCCAGGGCAAGCCTGGGCATGGCAGGGGGCTTAAGGGCGCCATGACCCGCCCACTTCCGCTTTGGGGGCCAGCAACAGTTGCCAGGGCAACCCTGGGCATGGCAGGTTGCTTAAGGGCGCCATGACCCGCCCACTTCCGCTTTGGGGGCCAGCAACAGTTGCCAGGGCAACCCTTGGCATTGCTGGGGGCTTAAGGGCGCCAGGACCCGCCCACTTCCGCTTTGGGGGCCAGCAACAGTTGCCAGGGCAACCCTGGGCATGGCTGGGGGCTTAAGGGCGCCAGGACCCGCCCACTTCCGCTTTGGGGGCCAGCAACAGTTGCCAGGGCAACCCTGGGCATGGCAGGGGGCTTTTGTGCGCCAGGACCCGCCCACTTCCGCTTTGGGGGCCAGCAACAGTTGCCAGGGCAACCCTGGGCATGGCTGGGGGCTTAAGGGCGCCAGGACCCGCCCACTTCCGCTTTGGGGGCCAGCAACAGTTGCCAGGGCAAGCCTGGGCATGGCTGGGGGCTTAAGGGCGCCAGGACCCGCCCACTTCCGCTTTGGGGGCCAGCAACAGTTGCCAGGGCAAGCCTGGGCATGGCAGGGGGCTTAAGGGTGCCATGACCCGCCCACTTCCGCTTTGGGGGCCAGCAACAGTTGCCAGGGCAAGCCTGGGCATGGCAGGGGGCTTAAGGGTGCCATGACCCGCCCACTTCCGCTTTGGGGGCCAGCAACAGTTGCCAGGGCAACCCTGGGCATGGCTGGGGGCTTAAGGGCGCCAGAACCCGCCCACTTCCGCTTTGGGGGCCAGCAACAGTTGCCAGGGCAACCCTGGGCATGGCAGGGGGCTTAAGTGCGCCAGGACCCGCCCACTTCCGCTTTGGGGGCCAGCAACAGTTGCCAGGGCAACCCTGGGCATGGCTGGGGGCTTAAGGGAGCCAGGACCCGCCCACTTCCGCTTTGGGGGCCAGCAACAGTTGCCAGGGCAAGCCTGGGCATGGTTGGGGGCTTAAGGGCGCCAGGACCCGCCCACTTCCGCTTTGGGGGCCAGCAACAGTTGCAAGGGCAAGCCTGGGCATGGCAGGGGGCTTAAGGGCGCCATGACCCGCCCACTTCCGCTTTGGGGGCCAGCAACAGTTGCCAGGGCAACCCTGGGCATGGCAGGTTGCTTAAGGGCGCCATGACCCGCCCACTTCCGCTTTGGGGGCCAGCAACAGTTGCCAGGGCAACCCTGGGCATGGCAGGTTGCTTATGGGCGCCAGGCCCCGCCCACTTCCGCTTTGGGGGCCAGCAACAGTTGCCAGGGCAACCCTGGGCATGGCTGGGGGCTTAAGGGCGCCAGGACCCGCCCACTTCCGCTTTTTGGGCCAGCAACAGTTGCCAGGACAACCCTGGGCATGGCAGGTTGCTTATGGGCGCCAGGCCCCGCCCACTTCCGCTTTGGGGGCCAGCAACAGTTGCCAGGGCAACCCTGGGCATGGCTGGGGGCTTAAGGGCGCCAGGACCCGCCCACTTCCGCTTTTTGGGCCAGCAACAGTTGCCAGGACAAGCCTGGGCATGGCAGGGGGCTTAAGGGCGCCATGCCCCGCCCACTTCCGCTTTGGGGGCCAGCAACAGTTGCCACGGCAACCCTGGGCATGGCAGGTTGCTTAAGGGCGCCAGGCCCCGCCCACTTCCGCTTTGGGGGCCAGCAACAGTTGCCAGGGCAACCCTGGGCATGGCTGGGGGCTGGAGGGTGCCAGGGCCCGCCCACATCCGCTTTGGGGCCCAGCAACAGTTGCCAGGGCAACCCTGGGCATGGCAGGGGGCTTAAGGGCGCCAAGCCCCGCCCACATCCGCTTTGGGGCCAGCAACAGTTGCCAGGGCAACCCTGGGCATGGCAGGTTGCTTAAGGGCGCCATGCCCCGCCCACTTCCGCTTTGGGGGCCAGCAACAGTTGCCAGGGCAACCCTGGGCATGGCAGGGGGCTTAAGTGCGCCAGGACCCGCCCACTTCCGCTTTGGGGGACAGCAACAGTTGCCAGGGCAACCCTGGGCATGGCTGGGGGCTTAAGGGCGCGAGGACCCGCCCACTTCCGCTTTGGGGGCCAGCAACAGTTGCAAGGGCAAGCCTGGGCATGGCTGGGGGCTTAAGGGCGCCAGGCCCCGCCCACTTCCGCTTTGGGGGCCAGCAACAGTTGCCAGGGCAACCCTGGGCATGGCAGGTTGCTTATGGGCGTCAGGCCCCGCCCACTTCCGCTTTGGGGGCCAGTAACAGTTGCCAGGGCAACCCTGGGCATGGCTGGGGGCTTAAGGGCGCCAGGACCCGCCCACTTCCGCTTTTTGGGCCAGCAACAGTTGCCAGGGCAAGCCTGGGCATGGCAGGGGGCTTAAGGGCGCCAAGCCCCGCCCACTTCCGCTTTGGGGGCCAGCAACAGTTGCCAGGGCAACCCTGGGCATGGCAGGTTGCTTAAGGGCGCCAGGCCCCGCCCACTTCCGCTTTGGGGGCCAGCAACAGTTGCCAGGGCAACCCTGGGCATGGCTGGGGGCTTAAGGGCGCCAGGACCCGCCCACTTCCGCTTTGGGGGCCAGCAACAGTTGCCAGGTCAACCCTGGGCATGGCTGGGGGCTGGAGGGTGCCAGGGCCCGCCCACATCCGCTTTGGGGCCCAGCAACAGTTGCCAGGGCAACCCTGGGCATGGCAGGGGGCTTAAGGGCGCCAAGCCCCGCCCACATCCGCTTTGGGGCCAGCAACAGTTGCCAGGGCAACCCTGGGCATGGCAGGTTGCTTAAGGGCGCCAGGCCCCGCCCACTTCCGCTTTGGGGGCCAGCAACAGTTGCCAGGGCAACCCTGGGCATGGCAGGGGGCTTAAGTGCGCCAGGACCCGCCCACTTCCGCTTTGGGGGACAGCAACAGTTGCCAGGGCAACCCTGGGCATGGCTGGGGGATTAAGGGCGCCAGGACCCGCCCACTTCCGCTTTGGGGGCCAGCAACAGTTGCCAGGGCAACCCTGGGCATGGCTGGGGGCTGGAGGGTGCCAGGGCCCGCCCACATCCGCTTTGGGGCCCAGCAACAGTTGCCAGAGCAACCCTGGGCATGGCAGGGGGCTTAAGGGCGCCAGGCCCCGCCCACTTCCGCTTTGGGGGCCAGCAACAGTTGCCAGGGCAACCCTGGGCATGGATGGGGGCTTAAGGGCGCCAGGACCCGCCCACTTCCTCTTTGGGGGCCAGCAACAGTTGCCAGGGCAACCCTGGGCATGGCTGGGGGCTTAAGGGCGCCAGGACCCGCCTACTTCCGCTTTGGGGGCCAGCAACAGTTGCCAGGGCAACCCTGGGCATGGCAGGGGGCTTAAGTGCGCCAGGACCCGCCCACTTCCGCTTTGGGGGACAGCAACAGTTGCCAGGGCAACCCTTGGCATTGCTGGGGGCTTAAGGGCGCCAGGACCCGCCCACTTCCGCTTTGGGGGCCAGCAACAGTTGCCAGGGCAACCCTGGGCATGGCTGGGGGCTTAAGGGCGCCAGGACCCGCCCACTTCCGCTTTGGGGGCCAGCAACAGTTGACAGGTCAACCCTGGGCATGGCTGGGGGCTGGAGGGTGCCAGGGCCCGCCCACATCCGCTTTGGGGCCCAGCAACAGTTGCCAGGGCAACCCTGGGCATGGCAGGGGGCTTAAGGGCGCCAAGCCCCGCCCACATCCGCTTTGGGGCCAGCAACAGTTGCCAGGGCAACCCTGGGCATGGCAGGTTGCTTAAGGGCGCCAGGCCCCGCCCACTTCCGCTTTGGGGGCCAGCAACAGTTGCCAGGGCAACCCTGGGCATGGCAGGGGGCTTAAGTGCGCCAGGACCCGCCCACTTCCGCTTTGGGGGACAGCAACAGTTGCCAGGGCAACCCTGGGCATGGCTGGGGGATTAAGGGCGCCAGGACCCGCCCACTTCCGCTTTGGGGGCCAGCAACAGTTGCCAGGGCAACCCTGGGCATGGCTGGGGGCTGGAGGGTGCCAGGGCCCGCCCACATCCGCTTTGGGGCCCAGCAACAGTTGCCAGAGCAACCCTGGGCATGGCAGGGGGCTTAAGGGCGCCAGGCCCCGCCCACTTCCGCTTTGGGGGCCAGCAACAGTTGCCAGGGCAACCCTGGGCATGGATGGGGGCTTAAGGGCGCCAGGACCCGCCCACTTCCGCTTTGGGGGCCAGCAACAGTTGCCAGGGCAACCCTGGGCATGGCTGGGGGCTTAAGGGCGCCAGGACCCGCCTACTTCCGCTTTGGGGGCCAGCAACAGTTGCCAGGGCAACCCTGGGCATGGCAGGGGGCTTAAGTGCGCCAGGACCCGCCCACTTCCGCTTTGGGGGACAGCAACAGTTGCCAGGGCAACCCTTGGCATTGCTGGGGGCTTAAGGGCGCCAGGACCCGCCCACTTCCGCTTTGGGGGCCAGCAACAGTTGCCAGGGCAACCCTGGGCATGGCTGGGGGCTTAAGGGCGCCAGGACCCGCCCACTTCCGCTTTGGGGGCCAGCAACAGTTGCCAGGTCAACCCTGGGCATGGCTGGGGGCTGGAGGGTGCCAGGGCCCGCCCACATCCGCTTTGGGGCCCAGCAACAGTTGCCAGGGCAACCCTGGGCATGGCAGGGGGCTTAAGGGCGCCAAGCCCCGCCCACATCCGCTTTGGGGCCAGCAACAGTTGCCAGGGCAACCCTGGGCATGGCAGGTTGCTTAAGGGCGCCAGGCCCCGCCCACTTCCGCTTTGGGGGCCAGCAACAGTTGCCAGGGCAACCCTGGGCATGGCAGGGGGCTTAAGTGCGCCAGGACCCGCCCACTTCCGCTTTGGGGGACAGCAACAGTTGCCAGGGCAACCCTGGGCATGGCTGGGGGATTAAGGGCGCCAGGACCCGCCCACTTCCGCTTTGGGGGCCAGCAACAGTTGCCAGGGCAACCCTGGGCATGGCTGGGGGCTGGAGGGTGCCAGGGCCCGCCCACATCCGCTTTGGGGCCCAGCAACAGTTGCCAGGGCAACCCTGGGCATGGCAGGGGGCTTAAGGGCGCCAAGCCCCGCCCACATCCGCTTTGGGGCCAGCAACAGTTGCCAGGGCAACCCTGGGCATGGCAGGTTGCTTAAGGGCGCCAGGCCCCGCCCACTTCCGCTTTGGGGGCCAGCAACAGTTGCCAGGGCAACCCTGGGCATGGCAGGGGGCTTTTGTGCGCCAGGACCCGCCCACTTCCGCTTTGGGGGCCAGCAACAGTTGCCAGGGCAACCCTGGGCATGGCTGGGGGCTTAAGGGCGCCAGGACCCGCCCACTTCCGCTTTGGGGGCCAGCAACAGTTGCCAGGGCAAGCCTGGGCATGGCTGGGGGCTTAAGGGCGCCAGGACCCGCCCACTTCCGCTTTGGGGGCCAGCAACAGTTGCCAGGGCAAGCCTGGGCATGGCAGGGGGCTTAAGGGTGCCATGACCCGCCCACTTCCGCTTTGGGGGCCAGCAACAGTTGCCAGGGCAACCCTGGGCATGGCTGGGGGCTTAAGGGCGCCAGAACCCGCCCACTTCCGCTTTGGGGGCCAGCAACAGTTGCCAGGGCAACCCTGGGCATGGCAGGGGGCTTAAGTGCGCCAGGACCCGCCCACTTCCGCTTTGGGGGCCAGCAACAGTTGCCAGGGCAACCCTGGGCATGGCTGGGGGCTTAAGGGCGCCAGGACCCGCCCACTTCCGCTTTGGGGGCCAGCAACAGTTGCCAGGGCAAGCCTGGGCATGGCTGGGGGCTTAAGGGCGCCAGGACCCGCCCACTTCCGCTTTGGGGGCCAGCAACAGTTGCCAGGGCAAGCCTGGGCATGGCAGGGGGCTTAAGGGCGCCATGACCCGCCCACTTCCGCTTTGGGGGCCAGCAACAGTTGCCAGGGCAACCCTGGGCATGGCAGGTTGCTTAAGGGCGCCATGACCCGCCCACTTCCGCTTTGGGGGCCAGCAACAGTTGCCAGGGCAACCCTGGGCATGGCAGGTTGCTTAAGGGCGCCAGGCCCCGCCCACTTCCGCTTTGGGGGCCAGCAACAGTTGCCAGGGCAACCCTGGGCATGGCTGGGGGCTTAAGGGCGCCAGGCCCCGCCCACTTCCGCTTTGGGGGCCAGCAACAGTTGCCAGGGCAACCCTGGGCATGGCAGGTTGCTTATGGGCGCCAGGCCCCGCCCACTTCCGCTTTGGGGGCCAGCAACAGTTGCCAGGGCAACCCTGGGCATGGCTGGGGGCTTAAGGGCGCCAGGACCCGCCCACTTCCGCTTTTTGGGCCAGCAACAGTTGCCAGGGCAAGCCTGGGCATGGCAGGGGGCTTAAGGGCGCCATGCCCCGCCCACTTCCGCTTTGGGGGCCAGCAACAGTTGCCACGGCAACCCTGGGCATGGCAGGTTGCTTAAGGGCGCCAGGCCCCGCCCACTTCCGCTTTGGGGGCCAGCAACAGTTGCCAGGGCAACCCTGGGCATGGCTGGGGGCTTAAGGGCGCCAGGACCCGCCCACTTCCGCTTTGGGGGCCAGCAACAGTTGCCAGGGCAACCCTGGGCATGGCAGGGGGCTTAAGTGCGCCAGGACCTGCCCACTTCCGCTTTGGGGGACAGCAACAGTTGCCAGGGCAACCCTGGGCATGGCTGGGGGCTTAAGGGCGCCAGGACCCGCCCACTTCCGCTTTGGGGGCCAGCAACAGTTGCCAGGGCAAGCCTGGGCATGGCTGGGGGCTTAAGGGCGCCAGGACCCGCCCACTTCCGCTTTGGGGGCCAGCAACAGTTGCCAGGGCAACCCTGGGCATGGCAGGTTGCTTAAGGGCGCCAGGCCCCGCCCACTTCCGCTTTGGGGGCCAGCAACAGTTGCCAGGGCAACCCTTGGCATTGCTGGGGGCTTAAGGGCGCCAGGACCCGCCCACTTCCGCTTTGGGGGCCAGCAACAGTTGCCAGGGCAACCCTGGGCATGGCTGGGGGCTTAAGGGCGCCAGGACCCGCCCACTTCGGCTTTGGGGGCCAGCAACAGTTGCCAGGGCAACCCTGGGCATGGCAGGGGGCTTTTGTGCGCCAGGACCCGCCCACTTCCGCTTTGGGGGCCAGCAACAGTTGCCAGGGCAACCCTGGGCATGGCTGGGGGCTTAAGGGCGCCAGGACCCGCCCACTTCCGCTTTGGGGGCCAGCAACAGTTGCCAGGGCAAGCCTGGGCATGGCTGGGGGCTTAAGGGCGCCAGGACCCGCCCACTTCCGCTTTGGGGGCCAGCAACAGTTGCCAGGGCAAGCCTGGGCATGGCAGGGGGCTTAAGGGTGCCATGACCCGCCCACTTCCGCTTTGGGGGCCAGCAACAGTTGCCAGGGCAAGCCTGGGCATGGCAGGGGGCTTAAGGGTGCCATGACCCGCCCACTTCCGCTTTGGGGGCCAGCAACAGTTGCCAGGGCAACCCTGGGCATGGCTGGGGGCTTAAGGGCGCCAGAACCCGCCCACTTCCGCTTTGGGGGCCAGCAACAGTTGCCAGGGCAACCCTGGGCATGGCAGGGGGCTTAAGTGCGCCAGGACCCGCCCACTTCCGCTTTGGGGGCCAGCAACAGTTGCCAGGGCAACCCTGGGCATGGCTGGGGGCTTAAGGGCGCCAGGACCCGCCCACTTCCGCTTTGGGGGCCAGCAACAGTTGCCAGGGCAAGCCTGGGCATGGTTGGGGGCTTAAGGGCGCCAGGACCCGCCCACTTCCGCTTTGGGGGCCAGCAACAGTTGCCAGGGCAAGCCTGGGCATGGCAGGGGGCTTAAGGGCGCCATGACCCGCCCACTTCCGCTTTGGGGGCCAGCAACAGTTGCCAGGGCAACCCTGGGCATGGCAGGTTGCTTAAGGGCGCCATGACCCGCCCACTTCCGCTTTGGGGGCCAGCAACAGTTGCCAGGGCAACCCTGGGCATGGCAGGTTGCTTATGGGCGCCAGGCCCCGCCCACTTCCGCTTTGGGGGCCAGCAACAGTTGCCAGGGCAACCATGGGCATGGCTGGGGGCTTAAGGGCGCCAGGACCCGCCCACTTCCGCTTTGGGGGACAGCAACAGTTGCCAGGGCAAGCCTGGGCATGGCAGGTTGCTTATGGGCGCCAGGCCCCGCCCACTTCCGCTTTGGGGGCCAGCAACAGTTGCCAGGGCAACCCTGGGCATGGCTGGGGGCTTAAGGGCGCCAGGACCCGCCCACTTCCGCTTTTTGGGCCAGCAACAGTTGCCAGGGCAAGCCTGGGCATGGCAGGGGGCTTAAGGGCGCCATGCCCCGCCCACTTCCGCTTTGGGGGCCAGCAACAGTTGCCACGGCAACCCTGGGCATGGCAGGTTGCTTAAGGGCGCCAGGCCCCGCCCACTTCCGCTTTGGGGGCCAGCAACAGTTGCCAGGGCAACCCTGGGCATGGCTGGGGGCTTAAGGGCGCGAGGACCCGCCCACTTCCGCTTTGGGGGACAGCAACAGTTGCCAGGGCAACCCTGGGCATGGCTGGGGGCTTAAGGGCGCGAGGACCCGCCCACTTCCGCTTTGGGGGCCAGCAACAGTTGCAAGGGCAAGCCTGGGCATGGCTGGGGGCTTAAGGGCGCCAGGCCCCGCCCACTTCCGCTTTGGGGGCCAGCAACAGTTGCCAGGGCAACCCTGGGCATGGCAGGTTGCTTATGGGCGTCAGGCCCCGCCCACTTCCGCTTTGGGGGCCAGTAACAGTTGCCAGGGCAACCCTGGGCATGGCTGGGGGCTTAAGGGCGCCAGGACCCGCCCACTTCCGCTTTTTGGGCCAGCAACAGTTGCCAGGGCAAGCCTGGGCATGGCAGGGGGCTTAAGGGCGCCAAGCCCCGCCCACTTCCGCTTTGGGGGCCAGCAACAGTTGCCAGGGCAACCCTGGGCATGGCAGGTTGCTTAAGGGCGCCAGGCCCCGCCCACTTCCGCTTTGGGGGCCAGCAACAGTTGCCAGGGCAACCCTGGGCATGGCTGGGGGCTTAAGGGCGCCAGGACCCGCCCACTTCCGCTTTGGGGGCCAGCAACAGTTGCCAGGTCAACCCTGGGCATGGCTGGGGGCTGGAGGGTGCCAGGGCCCGCCCACATCCGCTTTGGGGCCCAGCAACAGTTGCCAGGGCAACCCTGGGCATGGCAGGGGGCTTAAGGGCGCCAAGCCCCGCCCACATCCGCTTTGGGGCCAGCAACAGTTGCCAGGGCAACCCTGGGCATGGCAGGTTGCTTAAGGGCGCCAGGCCCCGCCCACTTCCGCTTTGGGGGCCAGCAACAGTTGCCAGGGCAACCCTGAGCATGGCAGGGGGCTTAAGTGCGCCAGGACCCGCCCACTTCCGCTTTGGGGGACAGCAACAGTTGCCAGGGCAACCCTGGGCATGGCTGGGGGATTAAGGGCGCCAGGACCCGCCCACTTCCGCTTTGGGGGCCAGCAACAGTTGCCAGGGCAACCCTGGGCATGGCTGGGGGCTGGAGGGTGCCAGGGCCCGCCCACATCCGCTTTGGGGCCCAGCAACAGTTGCCAGAGCAACCCTGGGCATGGCAGGGGGCTTAAGGGCGCCAGGCCCCGCCCACTTCCGCTTTGGGGGCCAGCAACAGTTGCCAGGGCAACCCTGGGCATGGATGGGGGCTTAAGGGCGCCAGGACCCGCCCACTTCCGCTTTGGGGGCCAGCAACAGTTGCCAGGGCAACCCTGGGCATGGCTGGGGGCTTAAGGGCGCCAGGACCCGCCTACTTCCGCTTTGGGGGCCAGCAACAGTTGCCAGGGCAACCCTGGGCATGGCAGGGGGCTTAAGTGCGCCAGGACCCGCCCACTTCCGCTTTGGGGGACAGCAACAGTTGCCAGGGCAACCCTTGGCATTGCTGGGGGCTTAAGGGCGCCAGGACCCGCCCACTTCCGCTTTGGGGGCCAGCAACAGTTGCCAGGGCAACCCTGGGCATGGCTGGGGGCTTAAGGGCGCCAGGACCCGCCCACTTCCGCTTTGGGGGCCAGCAACAGTTGCCAGGGCAACCCTGGGCATGGCAGGGGGCTTTTGTGCGCCAGGACCCGCCCACTTCCGCTTTGGGGGCCAGCAACAGTTGCCAGGGCAACCCTGGGCATGGCAGGTTGCTTAAGGGCGCCAGGCCCCGCCCACTTCCGCTTTGGGGGCCAGCAACAGTTGCCAGGGCAACCCTGGGCATGGCTGGGGGCTTAAGGGAGCCAGGCCCCGCCCACTTCCGCTTTGGGGGCCAGCAACAGTTGCCAGGGCAACCCTGGGCATGGCAGGTTGCTTAAGGGCGCCAGGCCCCGCCCACTTCCGCTTTGGGGGCCAGCAACAGTTGCCAGGGCAACCCTGGGCATGGCTGGGGGCTTAAGGGAGCCAGGCCCCGCCCACTTCCGCTTTGGGGGCCAGCAACAGTTGCCAGGGCAACCCTGGGCATGGCAGGTTGCTTATGGGCGCCAGGCCCCGCCCACTTCCGCTTTGGGGGCCAGCAACAGTTGCCAGGGCAACCCTGGGCATGGCTGGGGGCTTAAGGGCGCCAGGACCCGCCCACTTCCGCTTTTTGGGCCAGCAACAGTTGCCAGGGCAAGCCTGGGCATGGCAGGGGGCTTAAGGGCGCCATGCCCCGCCCACTTCCGCTTTGGGGGCCAGCAACAGTTGCCACGGCAACCCTGGGCATGGCAGGTTGCTTAAGGGCGCCAGGCCCCGCCCACTTCCGCTTTGGGGGCCAGCAACAGTTGCCAGGGCAACCCTGGGCATGGCTGGGGGCTTAAGGGCGCCAGGACCCGCCCACTTCCGCTTTGGGGGCCAGCAACAGTTGCCAGGGCAACCCTGGGCATGGCAGGGGGCTTAAGTGCGCCAGGACCTGCCCACTTCCGCTTTGGGGGACAGCAACAGTTGCCAGGGCAACCCTGGGCATGGCTGGGGGCTTAAGGGCGCCAGGACCCGCCCACTTCCGCTTTGGGGGCCAGCAACAGTTGCCAGGGCAAGCCTGGGCATGGCTGGGGGCTTAAGGGCGCCAGGACCCGCCCACTTCCGCTTTGGGGGCCAGCAACAGTTGCCAGGGCAACCCTGGGCATGGCAGGTTGCTTAAGGGCGCCAGGCCCCGCCCACTTCCGCTTTGGGGGCCAGCAACAGTTGCCAGGGCAACCCTTGGCATTGCTGGGGGCTTAAGGGCGCCAGGACCCGCCCACTTCCGCTTTGGGGGCCAGCAACAGTTGCCAGGGCAACCCTGGGCATGGCTGGGGGCTTAAGGGCGCCAGGACCCGCCCACTTCCGCTTTGGGGGCCAGCAACAGTTGCCAGGGCAACCCTGGGCATGGCAGGGGGCTTTTGTGCGCCAGGACCCGCCCACTTCCGCTTTGGGGGCCAGCAACAGTTGCCAGGGCAACCCTGGGCATGGCTGGGGGCTTAAGGGCGCCAGGACCCGCCCACTTCCGCTTTGGGGGCCAGCAACAGTTGCCAGGGCAAGCCTGGGCATGGCTGGGGGCTTAAGGGCGCCAGGACCCGCCCACTTCCGCTTTGGGGGCCAGCAACAGTTGCCAGGGCAAGCCTGGGCATGGCAGGGGGCTTAAGGGTGCCATGACCCGCCCACTTCCGCTTTGGGGGCCAGCAACAGTTGCCAGGGCAAGCCTGGGCATGGCAGGGGGCTTAAGGGTGCCATGACCCGCCCACTTCCGCTTTGGGGGCCAGCAACAGTTGCCAGGGCAACCCTGGGCATGGCTGGGGGCTTAAGGGCGCCAGAACCCGCCCACTTCCGCTTTGGGGGCCAGCAACAGTTGCCAGGGCAACCCTGGGCATGGCAGGGGGCTTAAGTGCGCCAGGACCCGCCCACTTCCGCTTTGGGGGCCAGCAACAGTTGCCAGGGCAACCCTGGGCATGGCTGGGGGCTTAAGGGCGCCAGGACCCGCCCACTTCCGCTTTGGGGGCCAGCAACAGTTGCCAGGGCAAGCCTGGGCATGGTTGGGGGCTTAAGGGCGCCAGGACCCGCCCACTTCCGCTTTGGGGGCCAGCAACAGTTGCCAGGGCAAGCCTGGGCATGGCAGGGGGCTTAAGGGCGCCATGACCCGCCCACTTCCGCTTTGGGGGCCAGCAACAGTTGCCAGGGCAACCCTGGGCATGGCAGGTTGCTTAAGGGCGCCATGACCCGCCCACTTCCGCTTTGGGGGCCAGCAACAGTTGCCAGGGCAACCCTGTGCATGGCAGGTTGCTTATGGGCGCCAGGCCCCGCCCACTTCCGCTTTGGGGGCCAGCAACAGTTGCCAGGGCAACCATGGGCATGGCTGGGGGCTTAAGGGCGCCAGGACCCGCCCACTTCCGCTTTTTGGGCCAGCAACAGTTGCCAGGACAACCCTGGGCATGGCAGGTTGCTTATGGGCGCCAGGCCCCGCCCACTTCCGCTTTGGGGGCCAGCAACAGTTGCCAGGGCAACCCTGGGCATGGCTGGGGGCTTAAGGGCGCCAGGACCCGCCCACTTCCGCTTTTTGGGCCAGCAACAGTTGCCAGGACAAGCCTGGGCATGGCAGGGGGCTTAAGGGCGCCATGCCCCGCCCACTTCCGCTTTGGGGGCCAGCAACAGTTGCCACGGCAACCCTGGGCATGGCAGGTTGCTTAAGGGCGCCAGGCCCCGCCCACTTCCGCTTTGGGGGCCAGCAACAGTTGTCAGGGCAACCCTGGGCATGGCTGGGGGCTTAAGGGCGCCAGGACCCGCCCACTTCCGCTTTGGGGGCCAGCAACAGTTGCCAGGGCAACCCTGGGCATGGCAGGGGGCTTAAGTGCGCCAGGACCTGCCCACTTCCGCTTTGGGGGACAGCAACAGTTGCCAGGGCAACCCTGGGCATGGCTGGGGGCTTAAGGGCGCCAGGACCCGCCCACTTCCGCTTTGGGGGCCAGCAACAGTTGCCAGGGCAACCCTGGGCATGGCTGGGGGCTGGAGGGTGCCAGGGCCCGCCCACATCCGCTTTGGGGCCCAGCAACAGTTGCCAGGGCAACCCTGGGCATGGCAGGGGGCTTAAGGGCGCCAAGCCCCGCCCACATCCGCTTTGGGGCCATCAACAGTTGCCAGGGCAACCCTGGGCATGGCAGGTTGCTTAAGGGCGCCATGCCCCGCCCACTTCCGCTTTGGGGGCCAGCAACAGTTGCCAGGGCAACCCTGGGCATGGCTGGGGGCTTAAGGGCGCCAGGACCCGCCCACTTCCGCTTTGGGGGCCAGCAACAGTTGCCAGGGCAACCCTGGGCATGGCAGGGGGCTTAAGTGCGCCAGGACCCGCCCACTTCCGCTTTGGGGGACAGCAACAGTTGCCAGGGCAACCCTGGGCATGGCTGGGGGCTTAAGGGCGCGAGGACCCGCCCACTTCCGCTTTGGGGGCCAGCAACAGTTGCCAGGGCAAGCCTGGGCATGGCTGGGGGCTTAAGGGCGCCAGGCCCCGCCCACTTCCGCTTTGGGGGCCAGCAACAGTTGCCAGGGCAACCCTGGGCATGGCAGGTTGCTTATGGGCGTCAGGCCCCGCCCACTTCCGCTTTGGGGGCCAGCAACAGTTGCCAGGGCAACCCTGGGCATGGCTGGGGGCTTAAGGGCGCCAGGACCCGCCCACTTCCGCTTTTTGGGCCAGCAACAGTTGCCAGGGCAAGCCTGGGCATGGCAGGGGGCTTAAGGCGCCAGAACCCGCCCACTTCCGCTTTGGGGGCCAGCAACAGTTGCCAGGGCAACCCTGGGCATGGCAGGGGGCTTAAGTGCGCCAGGACCCGCCCACTTCCGCTTTGGGGGCCAGCAACAGTTGCCAGGGCAACCCTGGGCATGGCTGGGGGCTTAAGGGCGCCAGGACCCGCCCACTTCCGCTTTGGGGGCCAGCAACAGTTGCCAGGGCAAGCCTGGGCATGGTTGGGGGCTTAAGGGCGCCAGGACCCGCCCACTTCCGCTTTGGGGGCCAGCAACAGTTGCCAGGGCAAGCCTGGGCATGGCAGGGGGCTTAAGGGCGCCATGACCCGCCCACTTCCGCTTTGGGGGCCAGCAACAGTTGCCAGGGCAACCCTGGGCATGGCAGGTTGCTTAAGGGCGCCATGACCCGCCCACTTCCGCTTTGGGGGCCAGCAACAGTTGCCAGGGCAACCCTGGGCATGGCAGGTTGCTTATGGGCGCCAGGCCCCGCCCACTTCCGCTTTGGGGGCCAGCAACAGTTGCCAGGGCAACCCTGGGCATGGCTGGGGGCTTAAGGGCGCCAGGACCCGCCCACTTCCGCTTTTTGGGCCAGCAACAGTTGCCAGGACAACCCTGGGCATGGCAGGTTGCTTATGGGCGCCAGGCCCCGCCCACTTCCGCTTTGGGGGCCAGCAACAATTGCCAGGGCAACCCTGGGCATGGCTGGGGGCTTAAGGGCGCCAGGACCCGCCCACTTCCGCTTTTTGGGCCAGCAACAGTTGCCAGGACAAGCCTGGGCATGGCAGGGGGCTTAAGGGCGCCATGCCCCGCCCACTTCCGCTTTGGGGGCCAGCAACAGTTGCCACGGCAACCCTGGGCATGGCAGGTTGCTTATGGGCGCCAGGCCCCGCCCACTTCCGCTTTGGGGGCCAGCAACAATTGCCAGGGCAACCCTGGGCATGGCTGGGGGCTTAAGGGCGCCAGGACCCGCCCACTTCCGCTTTTTGGGCCAGCAACAGTTGCCAGGACAAGCCTGGGCATGGCAGGGGGCTTAAGGGCGCCATGCCCCGCCCACTTCCGCTTTGGGGGCCAGCAACAGTTGCCAGGGAAACCCTGGGCATGGCTGGGGGCTTAAGGGCGCCAGGACCCGCCCACTTCCGCTTTGGGGGCCAGCAACAGTTGCCAGGGCAACCCTGGGCATGGCTGGGGGCTTAAGGGCGCCAGGACCCGCCCACTTCCGCTTTTTGGGCCAGCAACAGTTGCCAGGGCAAGCCTGGGCATGGCAGGGGGCTTAAGGGCGCCATGCCCCGCCCACTTCCGCTTTGGGGGCCAGCAACAGTTGCCACGGCAACCCTGGGCATGGCAGGTTGCTTAAGGGCGCCAGGCCCCGCCCACTTCCGCTTTGGGGGCCAGCAACAGTTGCCAGGGCAACCCTGGGCATGGCTGGGGGCTTAAGGGCGCCAGGACCCGCCCACTTCCGCTTTGGGGGCCAGCAACAGTTGCCAGGGCAACCCTGGGCATGGCAGGGGGCTTAAGTGCGCCAGGACCTGCCCACTTCCGCTTTGGGGGACAGCAACAGTTGCCAGGGCAACCCTGGGCATGGCTGGGGGCTTAAGGGCGCCAGGACCCGCCCACTTCCGCTTTGGGGGCCAGCAACAGTTGCCAGGGCAAGCCTGGGCATGGCTGGGGGCTTAAGGGCGCCAGGACCCGCCCACTTCCGCTTTGGGGGCCAGCAACAGTTGCCAGGGCAACCCTGGGCATGGCAGGTTGCTTAAGGGCGCCAGGCCCCGCCCACTTCCGCTTTGGGGGCCAGCAACAGTTGCCAGGGCAACCCTTGGCATTGCTGGGGGCTTAAGGGCGCCAGGACCCGCCCACTTCCGCTTTGGGGGCCAGCAACAGTTGCCAGGGCAACCCTGGGCATGGCTGGGGGCTTAAGGGCGCCAGGACCCGCCCACTTCCGCTTTGGGGGCCAGCAACAGTTGCCAGGGCAACCCTGGGCATGGCAGGGGGCTTTTGTGCGCCAGGACCCGCCCACTTCCGCTTTGGGGGCCAGCAACAGTTGCCAGGGCAACCCTGGGCATGGCTGGGGGCTTAAGGGCGCCAGGACCCGCCCACTTCCGCTTTGGGGGCCAGCAACAGTTGCCAGGGCAAGCCTGGGCATGGCTGGGGGCTTAAGGGCGCCAGGACCCGCCCACTTCCGCTTTGGGGGCCAGCAACAGTTGCCAGGGCAAGCCTGGGCATGGCAGGGGGCTTAAGGGTGCCATGACCCGCCCACTTCCGCTTTGGGGGCCAGCAACAGTTGCCAGGGCAAGCCTGGGCATGGCAGGGGGCTTAAGGGTGCCATGACCCGCCCACTTCCGCTTTGGGGGCCAGCAACAGTTGCCAGGGCAACCCTGGGCATGGCTGGGGGCTTAAGGGCGCCAGAACCCGCCCACTTCCGCTTTGGGGGCCAGCAACAGTTGCCAGGGCAACCCTGGGCATGGCAGGGGGCTTAAGTGCGCCAGGACCCGCCCACTTCCGCTTTGGGGGCCAGCAACAGTTGCCAGGGCAACCCTGGGCATGGCTGGGGGCTTAAGGGCGCCAGGACCCGCCCACTTCCGCTTTGGGGGCCAGCAACAGTTGCCAGGGCAAGCCTGGGCATGGTTGGGGGCTTAAGGGCGCCAGGACCCGCCCACTTCCGCTTTGGGGGCCAGCAACAGTTGCCAGGGCAAGCCTGGGCATGGCAGGGGGCTTAAGGGCGCCATGACCCGCCCACTTCCGCTTTGGGGGCCAGCAACAGTTGCCAGGGCAACCCTGGGCATGGCAGGTTGCTTAAGGGCGCCATGACCCGCCCACTTCCGCTTTGGGGGCCAGCAACAGTTGCCAGGGCAACCCTGTGCATGGCAGGTTGCTTATGGGCGCCAGGCCCCGCCCACTTCCGCTTTGGGGGCCAGCAACAGTTGCCAGGGCAACCATGGGCATGGCTGGGGGCTTAAGGGCGCCAGGACCCGCCCACTTCCGCTTTTTGGGCCAGCAACAGTTGCCAGGACAACCCTGGGCATGGCAGGTTGCTTATGGGCGCCAGGCCCCGCCCACTTCCGCTTTGGGGGCCAGCAACAGTTGCCAGGGCAACCCTGGGCATGGCTGGGGGCTTAAGGGCGCCAGGACCCGCCCACTTCCGCTTTTTGGGCCAGCAACAGTTGCCAGGACAAGCCTGGGCATGGCAGGGGGCTTAAGGGCGCCATGCCCCGCCCACTTCCGCTTTGGGGGCCAGCAACAGTTGCCACGGCAACCCTGGGCATGGCAGGTTGCTTAAGGGCGCCAGGCCCCGCCCACTTCCGCTTTGGGGGCCAGCAACAGTTGTCAGGGCAACCCTGGGCATGGCTGGGGGCTTAAGGGCGCCAGGACCCGCCCACTTCCGCTTTGGGGGCCAGCAACAGTTGCCAGGGCAACCCTGGGCATGGCAGGGGGCTTAAGTGCGCCAGGACCTGCCCACTTCCGCTTTGGGGGACAGCAACAGTTGCCAGGGCAACCCTGGGCATGGCTGGGGGCTTAAGGGCGCCAGGACCCGCCCACTTCCGCTTTGGGGGCCAGCAACAGTTGCCAGGGCAACCCTGGGCATGGCTGGGGGCTGGAGGGTGCCAGGGCCCGCCCACATCCGCTTTGGGGCCCAGCAACAGTTGCCAGGGCAACCCTGGGCATGGCAGGGGGCTTAAGGGCGCCAAGCCCCGCCCACATCCGCTTTGGGGCCATCAACAGTTGCCAGGGCAACCCTGGGCATGGCAGGTTGCTTAAGGGCGCCATGCCCCGCCCACTTCCGCTTTGGGGGCCAGCAACAGTTGCCAGGGCAACCCTGGGCATGGCTGGGGGCTTAAGGGCGCCAGGACCCGCCCACTTCCGCTTTGGGGGCCAGCAACAGTTGCCAGGGCAACCCTGGGCATGGCAGGGGGCTTAAGTGCGCCAGGACCCGCCCACTTCCGCTTTGGGGGACAGCAACAGTTGCCAGGGCAACCCTGGGCATGGCTGGGGGCTTAAGGGCGCGAGGACCCGCCCACTTCCGCTTTGGGGGCCAGCAACAGTTGCCAGGGCAAGCCTGGGCATGGCTGGGGGCTTAAGGGCGCCAGGCCCCGCCCACTTCCGCTTTGGGGGCCAGCAACAGTTGCCAGGGCAACCCTGGGCATGGCAGGTTGCTTATGGGCGTCAGGCCCCGCCCACTTCCGCTTTGGGGGCCAGCAACAGTTGCCAGGGCAACCCTGGGCATGGCTGGGGGCTTAAGGGCGCCAGGACCCGCCCACTTCCGCTTTTTGGGCCAGCAACAGTTGCCAGGGCAAGCCTGGGCATGGCAGGGGGCTTAAGGCGCCAGAACCCGCCCACTTCCGCTTTGGGGGCCAGCAACAGTTGCCAGGGCAACCCTGGGCATGGCAGGGGGCTTAAGTGCGCCAGGACCCGCCCACTTCCGCTTTGGGGGCCAGCAACAGTTGCCAGGGCAACCCTGGGCATGGCTGGGGGCTTAAGGGCGCCAGGACCCGCCCACTTCCGCTTTGGGGGCCAGCAACAGTTGCCAGGGCAAGCCTGGGCATGGTTGGGGGCTTAAGGGCGCCAGGACCCGCCCACTTCCGCTTTGGGGGCCAGCAACAGTTGCCAGGGCAAGCCTGGGCATGGCAGGGGGCTTAAGGGCGCCATGACCCGCCCACTTCCGCTTTGGGGGCCAGCAACAGTTGCCAGGGCAACCCTGGGCATGGCAGGTTGCTTAAGGGCGCCATGACCCGCCCACTTCCGCTTTGGGGGCCAGCAACAGTTGCCAGGGCAACCCTGGGCATGGCAGGTTGCTTATGGGCGCCAGGCCCCGCCCACTTCCGCTTTGGGGGCCAGCAACAGTTGCCAGGGCAACCCTGGGCATGGCTGGGGGCTTAAGGGCGCCAGGACCCGCCCACTTCCGCTTTTTGGGCCAGCAACAGTTGCCAGGACAACCCTGGGCATGGCAGGTTGCTTATGGGCGCCAGGCCCCGCCCACTTCCGCTTTGGGGGCCAGCAACAATTGCCAGGGCAACCCTGGGCATGGCTGGGGGCTTAAGGGCGCCAGGACCCGCCCACTTCCGCTTTTTGGGCCAGCAACAGTTGCCAGGACAAGCCTGGGCATGGCAGGGGGCTTAAGGGCGCCATGCCCCGCCCACTTCCGCTTTGGGGGCCAGCAACAGTTGCCACGGCAACCCTGGGCATGGCAGGTTGCTTATGGGCGCCAGGCCCCGCCCACTTCCGCTTTGGGGGCCAGCAACAATTGCCAGGGCAACCCTGGGCATGGCTGGGGGCTTAAGGGCGCCAGGACCCGCCCACTTCCGCTTTTTGGGCCAGCAACAGTTGCCAGGACAAGCCTGGGCATGGCAGGGGGCTTAAGGGCGCCATGCCCCGCCCACTTCCGCTTTGGGGGCCAGCAACAGTTGCCAGGGAAACCCTGGGCATGGCTGGGGGCTTAAGGGCGCCAGGACCCGCCCACTTCCGCTTTGGGGGCCAGCAACAGTTGCCAGGGCAACCCTGGGCATGGCTGGGGGCTTAAGGGCGCCAGGACCCGCCCACTTCCGCTTTGGGGGCCAGCAACAGTTGCCAGGGCAACCCTGGGCATGGCTGGGGGCTTAAGGGCGCCAGGACCCGCCCACTTCCGCTTTGGGGGCCAGCAACAGTTGCCAGGGCAACCCTGGGCATGGCTGGGGGCTTAAGGGCGCCAGGACCCGCCCACTTCCGCTTTGGGGGCCAGCAACAGTTGCCAGGGCAACCCTGGGCATGGCAGGGGGCTTAAGGGCGCCAGGCCCCGCCCACTTCCGCTTTGGGGGCCAGCAACAGTTGTCAGGGCAACCCTGGGCATGGCAGGGGGCTTAAGTGCGCCAGGACCTGCCCACTTCCGCTTTGGGGGACAGCAACAGTTGCCAGGGCAACCCTGGGCATGGCTGGGGGCTTAAGGGCGCCAGGACCCGCCCACTTCCGCTTTGGGGGCCAGCAACAGTTGCCAGGGCAAGCCTGGGCATGGCTGGGGGCTTAAGGGCGCCAGGACCCGCCCACTTCCGCTTTGGGGGCCAGCAACAGTTGCCAGGGCAAGCCTGGGCATGGCAGGGGGCTTAAGGGCGCCATGACCCGCCCACTTCCGCTTTGGGGGCCAGCAACAGTTGCCAGGGCAACCCTGGGCATGGCAGGTTGCTTAAGGGCGCCATGACCCGCCCACTTCCGCTTTGGGGGCCAGCAACAGTTGCCAGGGCAACCCTTGGCATTGCTTGGGGCTTAAGGGCGCCAGGACCCGCCCACTTCCGCTTTGGGGGCCAGCAACAGTTGCCAGGGCAACCCTGGGCATGGCTGGGGGCTTAAGGGCGCCAGGACCCGCCCACTTCCGCTTTGGGGGCCAGCAACAGTTGCCAGGGCAACCCTGGGCATGGCAGGGGGCTTTTGTGCGCCAGGACCCGCCCACTTCCGCTTTGGGGGCCAGCAACAGTTGCCAGGGCAACCCTGGGCATGGCTGGGGGCTTAAGGGCGCCAGGACCCGCCCACTTCCGCTTTGGGGGCCAGCAACAGTTGCCAGGGCAAGCCTGGGCATGGCTGGGGGCTTAAGGGCGCCAGGACCCGCCCACTTCCGCTTTGGGGGCCAGCAACAGTTGCCAGGGCAAGCCTGGGCATGGCAGGGGGCTTAAGGGTGCCATGACCCGCCCACTTCCGCTTTGGGGGCCAGCAACAGTTGCCAGGGCAAGCCTGGGCATGGCAGGGGGCTTAAGGGTGCCATGACCCGCCCACTTCCGCTTTGGGGGCCAGCAACAGTTGCCAGGGCAACCCTGGGCATGGCTGGGGGCTTAAGGGCGCCAGAACCCGCCCACTTCCGCTTTGGGGGCCAGCAACAGTTGCCAGGGCAACCCTGGGCATGGCAGGGGGCTTAAGTGCGCCAGGACCCGCCCACTTCCGCTTTGGGGGCCAGCAACAGTTGCCAGGGCAACCCTGGGCATGGCTGGGGGCTTAAGGGAGCCAGGACCCGCCCACTTCCGCTTTGGGGGCCAGCAACAGTTGCCAGGGCAAGCCTGGGCATGGTTGGGGGCTTAAGGGCGCCAGGACCCGCCCACTTCCGCTTTGGGGGCCAGCAACAGTTGCAAGGGCAAGCCTGGGCATGGCAGGGGGCTTAAGGGCGCCATGACCCGCCCACTTTTGCTTTGGGGGCCAGCAACAGTTGCCAGGGCAACCCTGGGCATGGCAGGTTGCTTAAGGGCGCCATGACCCGCCCACTTCCGCTTTGGGGGCCAGCAACAGTTGCCAGGGCAACCCTGGGCATGGCAGGTTGCTTATGGGCGCCAGGCCCCGCCCACTTCCGCTTTGGGGGCCAGCAACAGTTGCCAGGGCAACCCTGGGCATGGCTGGGGGCTTAAGGGCGCCAGGACCCGCCCACTTCCGCTTTTTGGGCCAGCAACAGTTGCCAGGACAACCCTGGGCATGGCAGGTTGCTTATGGGCGCCAGGCCCCGCCCACTTCCGCTTTGGGGGCCAGCAACAGTTGCCAGGGCAACCCTGGGCATGGCTGGGGGCTTAAGGGCGCCAGGACCCGCCCACTTCCGCTTTTTGGGCCAGCAACAGTTGCCAGGACAAGCCTGGGCATGGCAGGGGGCTTAAGGGCGCCATGCCCCGCCCACTTCCGCTTTGGGGGCCAGCAACAGTTGCCACGGCAACCCTGGGCATGGCAGGTTGCTTAAGGGCGCCAGGCCCCGCCCACTTCCGCTTTGGGGGCCAGCAACAGTTGCCAGGGCAACCCTGGGCATGGCTGGGGGCTGGAGGGTGCCAGGGCCCGCCCACATCCGCTTTGGGGCCCAGCAACAGTTGCCAGGGCAACCCTGGGCATGGCAGGGGGCTTAAGGGCGCCAAGCCCCGCCCACATCCGCTTTGGGGCCAGCAACAGTTGCCAGGGCAACCCTGGGCATGGCAGGTTGCTTAAGGGCGCCATGCCCCGCCCACTTCCGCTTTGGGGGCCAGCAACAGTTGCCAGGGCAACCCTGGGCATGGCTGGGGGCTTAAGGGCGCCAGGACCCGCCCACTTCCGCTTTGGGGGCCAGCAACAGTTGCCAGGGCAACCCTGGGCATGGCTGGGGGCTTAAGGGCGCCAGGACCCGCCCACTTCCGCTTTGGGGGCCAGCAACAGTTGCCAGGGCAACCCTGGGCATGGCAGGGGGCTTAAGTGCGCCAGGACCCGCCCACTTCCGCTTTGGGGGACAGCAACAGTTGCCAGGGCAACCCTGGGCATGGCTGGGGGCTTAAGGGCGCGAGGACCCGCCCACTTCCGCTTTGGGGGCCAGCAACAGTTGCCAGGGCAAGCCTGGGCATGGCTGGGGGCTTAAGGGCGCCAGGCCCCGCCCACTTCCGCTTTGGGGGCCAGCAACAGTTGCCAGGGCAACCCTGGGCATGGCAGGTTGCTTATGGGCGTCAGGTTCCGCCCACTTCCGCTTTGGGGGCCAGTAACAGTTGCCAGGGCAACCCTGGGCATGGCTGGGGGCTTAAGGGCGCCAGGACCCGCCCACTTCCGCTTTGGGGGCCAGCAACAGTTGCCAGGGCAACCCTGGGCATGGCAGGGGGCTTAAGTGCGCCAGGACCCGCCCACTTCCGCTTTGGGGGCCAGCAACAGTTGCCAGGGCAACCCTGGGCATGGCTGGGGGCTTAATGGCGCCAGGACCCGCCCACTTCCGCTTTGGGGGCCAGCAACAGTTGCCAGGGCAAGCCTGGGCATGGCAGGGGGCTTAAGGGCGCCATGACCCACCCACTTCCGCTTTGGGGGCCAGCAACAGTTGCCAGGGCAACCCTGGGCATGGCTGGGGGCTTAAGGGCGCCAGGACCCGCCCACTTCCGCTTTGGGGGCCAGCAACAGTTGCCAGGGCAACCCTGGGCATGGCTGGGGGCTTAAGGGCGCCAGGCCCCGCCCACTTCCGCTTTGGGGGCCAGCAACAGTTGCCAGGGCAACCCTGGGCATGGCTGGGGGCTGGAGGGTGCCAGGGCCCGCCCACATCCGCTTTGGGGCCCAGCAACAGTTGCCAGGGCAACCCTGGGCATGGCAGTGGGCTTAAGGGCGCCAAGCCCCGCCCACATCCGCTTTGGGGCCGGCAACAGTTGCCAGGGCAACCCTGGGCATGGCAGGTTGCTTAAGGGCGCCAGGCCCCGCCCACTTCCGCTTTGGGGGCCAGCAACAGTTGCCAGGGCAACCCTGGGCATGGCTGGGGGCTGGAGGGTGCCAGGGCCCGCCCACATTCGCTTTGGGGCCAGCAACAGTTGCCAGGGCAACCCTGGGCATGGCAGGTTGCTTAAGGGCGCCAGGCCCCGCCCACTTCCGCTTTGGGGGCCAGCAACAGTTGCCAGGGCAACCCTGGGCATGGCTGGGGGCTTAAGGGCGCCATGACCCGCCCACTTCCGCTTTGGGGGCCAGCAACAGTTGCCAGGGCAACCCTGGGCATGGCTGGGGGCTTAAGGGCGCCAGGACCCGCCCACATCCGCTTTGGGGCCAGCAACAGTTGCCAGGGCAACCCTGGGCATGGCAGGTTGCTTAAGGGCGCCAGGCCCCGCCCACTTCCGCTTTGGGGGCCAGCAACAGTTGCCAGGGCAACCCTGGGCATGGCTGGGGGCTTAAGGGCGCCAGGACCCGCCCACTTCCGCTTTGGGGGCCAGCAACAGTTGCCAGGGCAACCCTGGGCATGGCTGGGGGCTTAAGGGCGCCAGGACCCGCCCACTTCCGCTTTGGGGGCCAGCAACAGTTGCCAGGGCAACCCTGGGCATGGCTGGGGGCTTAAGGGCGCCAGGACCCGCCCACTTCCGCTTTTTGGGCCAGCAACAGTTGCCAGGACAAGCCTGGGCATGGCAGGGGGCTTAAGGGCGCCATGCCCCGCCCACTTCCGCTTTGGGGGCCAGCAACAGTTGCCAGGGAAACCCTGGGCATGGCTGGGGGCTTAAGGGCGCCAGGACCCGCCCACTTCCGCTTTGGGGGCCAGCAACAGTTGCCAGGGCAACCCTGGGCATGGCTGGGGGCTTAAGGGCTCCAGGACCCGCCCACTTCCGCTTTGGGGGCCAGCAACAGTTGCCAGGGCAACCCTGGGCATGGCTGGGGGCTTAAGGGCGCCAGGACCCGCCCACTTCCGCTTTGGGGGCCAGCAACAGTTGCCAGGGCAACCCTGGGCATGGCTGGGGGCTTAAGGGCGCCAGGACCCGCCCACTTCCGCTTTGGGGGCCAGCAACAGTTGCCAGGGCAACCCTGGGCATGGCAGGGGGCTTAAGGGCGCCAGGCCCCGCCCACTTCCGCTTTGGGGGCCAGCAACAGTTGTCAGGGCAACCCTGGGCATGGCAGGGGGCTTAAGTGCGCCAGGACCTGCCCACTTCCGCTTTGGGGGACAGCAACAGTTGCCAGGGCAACCCTGGGCATGGCTGGGGGCTTAAGGGCGCCAGGACCCGCCCACTTCCGCTTTGGGGGCCAGCAACAGTTGCCAGGGCAAGCCTGGGCATGGCTGGGGGCTTAAGGGCGCCAGGACCCGCCCACTTCCGCTTTGGGGGCCAGCAACAGTTGCCAGGGCAAGCCTGGGCATGGCAGGGGGCTTAAGGGCGCCATGACCCGCCCACTTCCGCTTTGGGGGCCAGCAACAGTTGCCAGGGCAACCCTGGGCATGGCAGGTTGCTTAAGGGCGCCATGACCCGCCCACTTCCGCTTTGGGGGCCAGCAACAGTTGCCAGGGCAACCCTTGGCATTGCTTGGGGCTTAAGGGCGCCAGGACCCGCCCACTTCCGCTTTGGGGGCCAGCAACAGTTGCCAGGGCAACCCTGGGCATGGCTGGGGGCTTAAGGGCGCCAGGACCCGCCCACTTCCGCTTTGGGGGCCAGCAACAGTTGCCAGGGCAACCCTGGGCATGGCAGGGGGCTTTTGTGCGCCAGGACCCGCCCACTTCCGCTTTGGGGGCCAGCAACAGTTGCCAGGGCAACCCTGGGCATGGCTGGGGGCTTAAGGGCGCCAGGACCCGCCCACTTCCGCTTTGGGGGCCAGCAACAGTTGCCAGGGCAAGCCTGGGCATGGCTGGGGGCTTAAGGGCGCCAGGACCCGCCCACTTCCGCTTTGGGGGCCAGCAACAGTTGCCAGGGCAAGCCTGGGCATGGCAGGGGGCTTAAGGGTGCCATGACCCGCCCACTTCCGCTTTGGGGGCCAGCAACAGTTGCCAGGGCAAGCCTGGGCATGGCAGGGGGCTTAAGGGTGCCATGACCCGCCCACTTCCGCTTTGGGGGCCAGCAACAGTTGCCAGGGCAACCCTGGGCATGGCTGGGGGCTTAAGGGCGCCAGAACCCGCCCACTTCCGCTTTGGGGGCCAGCAACAGTTGCCAGGGCAACCCTGGGCATGGCAGGGGGCTTAAGTGCGCCAGGACCCGCCCACTTCCGCTTTGGGGGCCAGCAACAGTTGCCAGGGCAACCCTGGGCATGGCTGGGGGCTTAAGGGAGCCAGGACCCGCCCACTTCCGCTTTGGGGGCCAGCAACAGTTGCCAGGGCAAGCCTGGGCATGGTTGGGGGCTTAAGGGCGCCAGGACCCGCCCACTTCCGCTTTGGGGGCCAGCAACAGTTGCAAGGGCAAGCCTGGGCATGGCAGGGGGCTTAAGGGCGCCATGACCCGCCCACTTTTGCTTTGGGGGCCAGCAACAGTTGCCAGGGCAACCCTGGGCATGGCAGGTTGCTTAAGGGCGCCATGACCCGCCCACTTCCGCTTTGGGGGCCAGCAACAGTTGCCAGGGCAACCCTGGGCATGGCAGGTTGCTTATGGGCGCCAGGCCCCGCCCACTTCCGCTTTGGGGGCCAGCAACAGTTGCCAGGGCAACCCTGGGCATGGCTGGGGGCTTAAGGGCGCCAGGACCCGCCCACTTCCGCTTTTTGGGCCAGCAACAGTTGCCAGGACAACCCTGGGCATGGCAGGTTGCTTATGGGCGCCAGGCCCCGCCCACTTCCGCTTTGGGGGCCAGCAACAGTTGCCAGGGCAACCCTGGGCATGGCTGGGGGCTTAAGGGCGCCAGGACCCGCCCACTTCCGCTTTTTGGGCCAGCAACAGTTGCCAGGACAAGCCTGGGCATGGCAGGGGGCTTAAGGGCGCCATGCCCCGCCCACTTCCGCTTTGGGGGCCAGCAACAGTTGCCACGGCAACCCTGGGCATGGCAGGTTGCTTAAGGGCGCCAGGCCCCGCCCACTTCCGCTTTGGGGGCCAGCAACAGTTGCCAGGGCAACCCTGGGCATGGCTGGGGGCTGGAGGGTGCCAGGGCCCGCCCACATCCGCTTTGGGGCCCAGCAACAGTTGCCAGGGCAACCCTGGGCATGGCAGGGGGCTTAAGGGCGCCAAGCCCCGCCCACATCCGCTTTGGGGCCAGCAACAGTTGCCAGGGCAACCCTGGGCATGGCAGGTTGCTTAAGGGCGCCATGCCCCGCCCACTTCCGCTTTGGGGGCCAGCAACAGTTGCCAGGGCAACCCTGGGCATGGCTGGGGGCTTAAGGGCGCCAGGACCCGCCCACTTCCGCTTTGGGGGCCAGCAACAGTTGCCAGGGCAACCCTGGGCATGGCTGGGGGCTTAAGGGCGCCAGGACCCGCCCACTTCCGCTTTGGGGGCCAGCAACAGTTGCCAGGGCAACCCTGGGCATGGCAGGGGGCTTAAGTGCGCCAGGACCCGCCCACTTCCGCTTTGGGGGACAGCAACAGTTGCCAGGGCAACCCTGGGCATGGCTGGGGGCTTAAGGGCGCGAGGACCCGCCCACTTCCGCTTTGGGGGCCAGCAACAGTTGCCAGGGCAAGCCTGGGCATGGCTGGGGGCTTAAGGGCGCCAGGCCCCGCCCACTTCCGCTTTGGGGGCCAGCAACAGTTGCCAGGGCAACCCTGGGCATGGCAGGTTGCTTATGGGCGTCAGGTTCCGCCCACTTCCGCTTTGGGGGCCAGTAACAGTTGCCAGGGCAACCCTGGGCATGGCTGGGGGCTTAAGGGCGCCAGGACCCGCCCACTTCCGCTTTGGGGGCCAGCAACAGTTGCCAGGGCAACCCTGGGCATGGCAGGGGGCTTAAGTGCGCCAGGACCCGCCCACTTCCGCTTTGGGGGCCAGCAACAGTTGCCAGGGCAACCCTGGGCATGGCTGGGGGCTTAATGGCGCCAGGACCCGCCCACTTCCGCTTTGGGGGCCAGCAACAGTTGCCAGGGCAAGCCTGGGCATGGCAGGGGGCTTAAGGGCGCCATGACCCACCCACTTCCGCTTTGGGGGCCAGCAACAGTTGCCAGGGCAACCCTGGGCATGGCTGGGGGCTTAAGGGCGCCAGGACCCGCCCACTTCCGCTTTGGGGGCCAGCAACAGTTGCCAGGGCAACCCTGGGCATGGCTGGGGGCTTAAGGGCGCCAGGCCCCGCCCACTTCCGCTTTGGGGGCCAGCAACAGTTGCCAGGGCAACCCTGGGCATGGCTGGGGGCTGGAGGGTGCCAGGGCCCGCCCACATCCGCTTTGGGGCCCAGCAACAGTTGCCAGGGCAACCCTGGGCATGGCAGTGGGCTTAAGGGCGCCAAGCCCCGCCCACATCCGCTTTGGGGCCAGCAACAGTTGCCAGGGCAACCCTGGGCATGGCAGGTTGCTTAAGGGCGCCAGGCCCCGCCCACTTCCGCTTTGGGGGCCAGCAACAGTTGCCAGGGCAACCCTGGGCATGGCTGGGGGCTGGAGGGTGCCAGGGCCCGCCCACATTCGCTTTGGGGCCAGCAACAGTTGCCAGGGCAACCCTGGGCATGGCAGGTTGCTTAAGGGCGCCAGGCCCCGCCCACTTCCGCTTTGGGGGCCAGCAACAGTTGCCAGGGCAACCCTGGGCATGGCTGGGGGCTTAAGGGCGCCATGACCCGCCCACTTCCGCTTTGGGGGCCAGCAACAGTTGCCAGGGCAACCCTGGGCATGGCTGGGGGCTTAAGGGCGCCAGGACCCGCCCACATCCGCTTTGGGGCCAGCAACAGTTGCCAGGGCAACCCTGGGCATGGCAGGTTGCTTAAGGGCGCCAGGCCCCGCCCACTTCCGCTTTGGGGGCCAGCAACAGTTGCCAGGGCAACCCTGGGCATGGCTGGGGGCTTAAGGGCGCCAGGACCCGCCCACTTCCGCTTTGGGGGCCAGCAACAGTTGCCAGGGCAACCCTGGGCATGGCTGGGGGCTTAAGGGCGCCAGGACCCGCCCACTTCCGCTTTGGGGGCCAGCAACAGTTGCCAGGGCAACCCTGGGCATGGCTGGGGGCTTAAGGGCGCCAGGACCCGCCCACTTCCGCTTTGGGGGCCAGCAACAGTTGCCAGGGCAACCCTGGGCATGGCTGGGGGCTTAAGGGCGCCAGGACCCGCCCACTTCCGCTTTGGGGGCCAGCAACAGTTGCCAGGGCAAGCCTGGGCATGGCAGGGGGCTTAAGGGCGCCATGACCCGCCCACTTCCGCTTTGGGGGCCAGCAACAGTTGCCAGGGCAACCCTGGGCATGGCTGGGGGCTTAAGGGCGCCAGGACCCGCCCACATCCGCTTTGGGGCCAGCAACAGTTGCCAGGGCAACCCTGGGCATGGCTGGGGGCTTAAGGGCACCAGGACCCGCCCACTTCCGCTTTGGGGGCCAGCAACAGTTGCCAGGGCAACCCTGGGCATGGCTGGGGGCTGGAGGGTGCCAGGGCCCGCCCACATTCGCTTTGGGGCCAGCAACAGTTGCCAGGGCAACCCTGGGCATGGCAGGTTGCTTAAGGGCGCCAGGCCCCGCCCACTTCCGCTTTGGGGGCCAGCAACAGTTGCCAGGGCAACCCTGGGCATGGCTGGGGGCTTAAGGGCGCCATGACCCGCCCACTTCCGCTTTGGGGGCCAGCAACAGTTGCCAGGGCAACCCTGGGCATGGCTGGGGGCTTAAGGGCGCCAGGACCCGCCCACATCCGCTTTGGGGCCAGCAACAGTTGCCAGGGCAACCCTGGGCATGGCAGGTTGCTTAAGGGCGCCAGGCCCCGCCCACTTCCGCTTTGGGGGCCAGCAACAGTTGCCAGGGCAACCCTGGGCATGGCTGGGGGCTTAAGGGCGCCAGGACCCGCCCACTTCCGCTTTGGGGGCCAGCAACAGTTGCCAGGGCAACCCTGGGCATGGCTGGGGGCTTAAGGGCGCCAGGACCCGCCCACTTCCGCTTTGGGGGCCAGCAACAGTTGCCAGGGCAACCCTGGGCATGGCTGGGGGCTTAAGGGCGCCAGGACCCGCCCACTTCCGCTTTGGGGGCCAGCAACAGTTGCCAGGGCAACCCTGGGCATGGCTGGGGGCTTAAGGGCGCCAGGACCCGCCCACTTCCGCTTTGGGGGCCAGCAACAGTTGCCAGGGCAAGCCTGGGCATGGCAGGGGGCTTAAGGGCGCCATGACCCGCCCACTTCCGCTTTGGGGGCCAGCAACAGTTGCCAGGGCAACCCTGGGCATGGCAGGGGGCTTAAGTGCACCAGGACCCGCCCACTTCCGCTTTGGGGGCCAGCAACAGTTGCCAGGGCAACCCTGGGCATGGCTGGGGGCTTAAGGGCGCCAGGACCCGCCCACATCCGCTTTGGGGCCAGCAACAGTTGCCAGGGCAACCCTTGGCATGGCTGGGGGCTTAAGGGCACCAGGACCCGCCCACTTCCGCTTTGGGGGCCAGCAACAGTTGCCAGGGCAAGCCTGGGCATGGCACGGGGCTTAAGGGCGCCAGGACCCACCCACTTCCGCTTTGGGGGCCAGCAACAGTTGCCAGGGTAACCCTGGGCATGGCTGGGGGCTTAAGGGCGCCAGGCCCCGCCCACTTCCGCTTTGGGGACCAGCAACAGTTGCCAGGGCAACCCTGGGCATGGCAGGTTGCTTATGGGCGCCAGGCCCCGCCCACTTCCGCTTTGGGGGCCAGCAACAGTTGCCAGGGCAACCCTGGGCATGGCAGGGGGCTTAAGGGCGCCATGCCCCGCCCACTTCCGCTTTGGGGGCCAGCAACAGTTGCCACGGCAACCCTGGGCATGGTAGGGGGCTTAAGGGCGCCATGACCCGCCCACTTCCGCTTTGGGGGCCAGCAACAGTTGCCAGGGCAACCCTGGGCATGGCTGGGGGCTTAAGGGCGCCAGGACCCGCCCACATCCGCTTTGGGGCCAGCAACAGTTGCCAGGGCAACCCTGGGCATGGCAGGGGGCTTAAGTGCGCCAGGACCCGCCCACTTCCGCTTTGGGGGACAGCAACAGTTGCCAGGGCAACCCTGGGCATGGCTGGGGGCTTAAGGGCGCGAGGACCCGCCCACTTCCGCTTTGGGGGCCAGCAACAGTTGCCAGGGCAAGCCTGGGCATGGCTGGGGGCTTAAGGGCGCCAGGCCCCGCCCACTTCCGCTTTGGGGGCCAGCAACAGTTGCCAGGGCAACCCTGGGCATGGCAGGTTGCTTATGGGCGTCAGGCCCCGCCCACTTCCGCTTTGGGGGCCAGCAACAGTTGCCAGGGCAACCCTGGGCATGGCAGGGGGCTTAAGGGCGCCAAGCCCCGCCCACATCCGCTTTGGGGCCAGCAACAGTTGCCAGGGCAACCCTGGGCATGGCAGGTTGCTTAAGGGCGCCAGGACCCGCCCACTTCCGCTTTGGGGGCCAGCAACAGTTGCCAGGGCAAGCCTGGGCATGGCAGGGGGCTTAAGGGCGCCAGGACCCGCCCACTTCCGCTTTGGGGGCCAGCAACAGTTGCCAGGGAAACCCTGGGCATGGCTGGGGGCTTAAGGGCGCCAGGACCCGCCCACTTCCGCTTTGGGGGCCAGCAACAGTTGCCAGGGAAACCCTGGGCATGGCTGGGGGCTTAAGGGCGCCAGGACCCGCCCACTTCCGCTTTGGGGGCCAGCAACAGTTGCCAGGGCAACCCTGGGCATGGCTGGGGGCTTAAGGGCGCCAGGACCCGCCCACTTCCGCTTTGGGGGCCAGCAACAGTTGCCAGGGCAACCCTGGGCATGGCTGGGGGCTTAAGGGCGCCAGGACCCGCCAACTTCCGCTTTGGGGGCCAGCAACAGTTGCCAGGGCAACCCTGGGCATGGCAGGGGGCTTAAGGGCGCCAGGCCCCGCCCACTTCCGCTTTGGGGGCCAGCAACAGTTGTCAGGGCAACCCTGGGCATGGCAGGGGGCTTAAGTGCGCCAGGACCTGCCCACTTCCGCTTTGGGGGACAGCAACAGTTGCCAGGGCAACCCTGGGCATGGCTGGGGGCTTAAGGGCGCCAGGACCCGCCCACTTCCGCTTTGGGGGCCAGCAACAGTTGCCAGGGCAAGCCTGGGCATGGCTGGGGGCTTAAGGGCGCCAGGACCCGCCCACTTCCGCTTTGGGGGCCAGCAACAGTTGCCACAGCAAGCCTGGGCATGGCAGGGGGCTTAAGGGCGCCATGACCCGCCCACTTCCGCTTTGGGGGCCAGCAACAGTTGCCAGGGCAACCCTGGGCATGGCAGGTTGCTTAAGGGCGCCATGACCCGCCCACTTCCGCTTTGGGGGCCAGCAACAGTTGCCAGGGCAACCCTTGGCATTGCTGGGGGCTTAAGGGCGCCAGGACCCGCCCACTTCCGCTTTGGGGGCCAGCAACAGTTGCCAGGGCAACCCTGGGCATGGCTGGGGGCTTAAGGGCGCCAGGACCCGCCCACTTCCGCTTTGGGGGCCAGCAACAGTTGCCAGGGCAACCCTGGGCATGGCAGGGGGCTTTTGTGCGCCAGGACCCGCCCACTTCCGCTTTGGGGGCCAGCAACAGTTGCCAGGGCAACCCTGGGCATGGCTGGGGGCTTAAGGGCGCCAGGACCCGCCCACTTCCGCTTTGGGGGCCAGCAACAGTTGCCAGGGCAAGCCTGGGCATGGCTGGGGGCTTAAGGGCGCCAGGACCCGCCCACTTCCGCTTTGGGGGCCAGCAACAGTTGCCAGGGCAAGCCTGGGCATGGCAGGGGGCTTAAGGGTGCCATGACCCGCCCACTTCCGCTTTGGGGGCCAGCAACAGTTGCCAGGGCAACCCTGGGCATGGCTGGGGGCTTAAGGGCGCCAGAACCCGCCCACTTCCGCTTTGGGGGCCAGCAACAGTTGCCAGGGCAACCCTGGGCATGGCAGGGGGCTTAAGTGCGCCAGGACCCGCCCACTTCCGCTTTGGGGGCCAGCAACAGTTGCCAGGGCAACCCTGGGCATGGCTGGGGGCTTAAGGGAGCCAGGACCCGCCCACTTCCGCTTTGGGGGCCAGCAACAGTTGCCAGGGCAAGCCTGGGCATGGTTGGGGGCTTAAGGGCGCCAGGACCCGCCCACTTCCGCTTTGGGGGCCAGCAACAAGTGCAAGGGCAAGCCTGGGCATGGCATGGGGCTTAAGGGCGCCATGACCCGCCCACTTCCGCTTTGGGGGCCAGCAACAGTTGCCAGGGCAAGCCTGGGCATGGCTGGGGGCTTAAGGGCGCCAGGACCCGCCCACTTCCGCTTTGGGGGCCAGCAACAGTTGCCAGGGCAAGCCTGGGCATGGCAGGGGGCTTAAGGGTGCCATGACCCGCCCACTTCCGCTTTGGGGGCCAGCAACAGTTGCCAGGGCAACCCTGGGCATGGCTGGGGGCTTAAGGGCGCCAGAACCCGCCCACTTCCGCTTTGGGGGCCAGCAACAGTTGCCAGGGCAACCCTGGGCATGGCAGGGGGCTTAAGTGCGCCAGGACCCGCCCACTTCCGCTTTGGGGGCCAGCAACAGTTGCCAGGGCAACCCTGGGCATGGCTGGGGGCTTAAGGGAGCCAGGACCCGCCCACTTCCGCTTTGGGGGCCAGCAACAGTTGCCAGGGCAAGCCTGGGCATGGTTGGGGGCTTAAGGGCGCCAGGACCCGCCCACTTCCGCTTTGGGGGCCAGCAACAAGTGCAAGGGCAAGCCTGGGCATGGCAGGGGGCTTAAGGGCGCCATGACCCGCCCACTTCCGCTTTGGGGGCCAGCAACAGTTGCCAGGGCAACCCTGGGCATGGCAGGTTGCTTATGGGCGCCAGGCCCCGCCCACTTCCGCTTTGGGGGCCAGCAACAGTTGCCAGGGCAACCCTGGGCATGGCTGGGGGCTTAAGGGCGCCAGGACCCGCCCACTTCCGCTTTTTGGGCCAGCAACAGTTGCCAGGACAACCCTGGGCATGGCAGGTTGCTTATGGGCGCCAGGCCCCGCCCACTTCCGCTTTGGGGGCCAGCAACAGTTGCCAGGGCAACCCTGGGCATGGCTGGGGGCTTAAGGGCGCCAGGACCCGCCCACTTCCGCTTTTTGGGCCAGCAACAGTTGCCAGGACAAGCCTGGGCATGGCAGGGGGCTTAAGGGCGCCATGCCCCGCCCACTTCCGCTTTGGGGGCCAGCAACAGTTGCCACGGCAACCCTGGGCATGGCAGGTTGCTTAAGGGCGCCAGGCCCCGCCCACTTCCGCTTTGGGGGCCAGCAACAGTTGCCAGGGCAACCCTGGGCATGGCTGGGGGCTGGAGGGTGCCAGGGCCCGCCCACATCCGCTTTGGGGCCCAGCAACAGTTGCCAGGGCAACCCTGGGCATGGCAGGGGGCTTAAGGGCGCCAAGCCCCGCCCACATCCGCTTTGGGGCCAGCAACAGTTGCCAGGGCAACCCTGGGCATGGCAGGTTGCTTAAGGGCGCCATGCCCCGCCCACTTCCGCTTTGGGGGCCAGCAACAGTTGCCAGGGCAACCCTGGGCATGGCTGGGGGCTTAAGGGCGCCAGGACCCGCCCACTTCCGCTTTGGGGGCCAGCAACAGTTGCCAGGGCAACCCTGGGCATGGCAGGTTGCTTATGGGCGCCAGGCCCCGCCCACTTCCGCTTTGGGGGCCAGCAACAGTTGCCAGGGCAACCCTGGGCATGGCTGGGGGCTTAAGGGCGCCAGGACCCGCCCACTTCCGCTTTTTGGGCCAGCAACAGTTGCCAGGGCAAGCCTGGGCATGGCAGGGGGCTTAAGGGCGCCATGCCCCGCCCACTTCCGCTTTGGGGGCCAGCAACAGTTGCCACGGCAACCCTGGGCATGGCAGGTTGCTTAAGGGCGCCAGGCCCCGCCCACTTCCGCTTTGGGGGCCAGCAACAGTTGCCAGGGCAACCCTGGGCATGGCTGGGGGCTTAAGGGCGCCAGGACCCGCCCACTTCCGCTTTGGGGGCCAGCAACAGTTGCCAGGGCAACCCTGGGCATGGCAGGGGGCTTAAGTGCGCCAGGACCTGCCCACTTCCGCTTTGGGGGACAGCAACAGTTGCCAGGGCAACCCTGGGCATGGCAGGTTGCTTATGGGCGCCAGGCCCCGCCCACTTCCGCTTTGGGGGCCAGCAACAATTGCCAGGGCAACCCTGGGCATGGCTGGGGGCTTAAGGGCGCCAGGACCCGCCCACTTCCGCTTTTTGGGCCAGCAACAGTTGCCAGGACAAGCCTGGGCATGGCAGGGGGCTTAAGGGCGCCATGCCCCGCCCACTTCCGCTTTGGGGGCCAGCAACAGTTGCCAGGGAAACCCTGGGCATGGCTGGGGGCTTAAGGGCGCCAGGACCCGCCCACTTCCGCTTTGGGGGCCAGCAACAGTTGCCAGGGCAACCCTGGGCATGGCTGGGGGCTTAAGGGCGCCAGGACCCGCCCACTTCCGCTTTGGGGGCCAGCAACAGTTGCCAGGGCAACCCTGGGCATGGCTGGGGGCTTAAGGGCGCCAGGACCCGCCCACTTCCGCTTTGGGGGCCAGCAACAGTTGCCAGGGCAACCCTGGGCATGGCTGGGGGCTTAAGGGCGCCAGGACCCGCCCACTTCCGCTTTGGGGGCCAGCAACAGTTGCCAGGGCAACCCTGGGCATGGCAGGGGGCTTAAGGGCGCCAGGCCCCGCCCACTTCCGCTTTGGGGGCCAGCAACAGTTGTCAGGGCAACCCTGGGCATGGCAGGGGGCTTAAGTGCGCCAGGACCTGCCCACTTCCGCTTTGGGGGACAGCAACAGTTGCCAGGGCAACCCTGGGCATGGCTGGGGGCTTAAGGGCGCCAGGACCCGCCCACTTCCGCTTTGGGGGCCAGCAACAGTTGCCAGGGCAAGCCTGGGCATGGCTGGGGGCTTAAGGGCGCCAGGACCCGCCCACTTCCGCTTTGGGGGCCAGCAACAGTTGCCAGGGCAAGCCTGGGCATGGCAGGGGGCTTAAGGGCGCCATGACCCGCCCACTTCCGCTTTGGGGGCCAGCAACAGTTGCCAGGGCAACCCTGGGCATGGCAGGTTGCTTAAGGGCGCCATGACCCGCCCACTTCCGCTTTGGGGGCCAGCAACAGTTGCCAGGGCAACCCTTGGCATTGCTGGGGGCTTAAGGGCGCCAGGACCCGCCCACTTCCGCTTTGGGGGCCAGCAACAGTTGCCAGGGCAACCCTGGGCATGGCTGGGGGCTTAAGGGCGCCAGGACCCGCCCACTTCCGCTTTGGGGGCCAGCAACAGTTGCCAGGGCAACCCTGGGCATGGCAGGGGGCTTTTGTGCGCCAGGACCCGCCCACTTCCGCTTTGGGGGCCAGCAACAGTTGCCAGGGCAACCCTGGGCATGGCTGGGGGCTTAAGGGCGCCAGGACCCGCCCACTTCCGCTTTGGGGGCCAGCAACAGTTGCCAGGGCAAGCCTGGGCATGGCTGGGGGCTTAAGGGCGCCAGGACCCGCCCACTTCCGCTTTGGGGGCCAGCAACAGTTGCCAGGGCAAGCCTGGGCATGGCAGGGGGCTTAAGGGTGCCATGACCCGCCCACTTCCGCTTTGGGGGCCAGCAACAGTTGCCAGGGCAACCCTGGGCATGGCTGGGGGCTTAAGGGCGCCAGAACCCGCCCACTTCCGCTTTGGGGGCCAGCAACAGTTGCCAGGGCAACCCTGGGCATGGCAGGGGGCTTAAGTGCGCCAGGACCCGCCCACTTCCGCTTTGGGGGCCAGCAACAGTTGCCAGGGCAACCCTGGGCATGGCTGGGGGCTTAAGGGAGCCAGGACCCGCCCACTTCCGCTTTGGGGGCCAGCAACAGTTGCCAGGGCAAGCCTGGGCATGGTTGGGGGCTTAAGGGCGCCAGGACCCGCCCACTTCCGCTTTGGGGGCCAGCAACAAGTGCAAGGGCAAGCCTGGGCATGGCAGGGGGCTTAAGGGCGCCATGACCCGCCCACTTCCGCTTTGGGGGCCAGCAACAGTTGCCAGGGCAAGCCTGGGCATGGCTGGGGGCTTAAGGGCGCCAGGACCCGCCCACTTCCGCTTTGGGGGCCAGCAACAGTTGCCAGGGCAAGCCTGGGCATGGCAGGGGGCTTAAGGGTGCCATGACCCGCCCACTTCCGCTTTGGGGGCCAGCAACAGTTGCCAGGGCAACCCTGGGCATGGCTGGGGGCTTAAGGGCGCCAGAACCCGCCCACTTCCGCTTTGGGGGCCAGCAACAGTTGCCAGGGCAACCCTGGGCATGGCAGGGGGCTTAAGTGCGCCAGGACCCGCCCACTTCCGCTTTGGGGGCCAGCAACAGTTGCCAGGGCAACCCTGGGCATGGCTGGGGGCTTAAGGGAGCCAGGACCCGCCCACTTCCGCTTTGGGGGCCAGCAACAGTTGCCAGGGCAAGCCTGGGCATGGTTGGGGGCTTAAGGGCGCCAGGACCCGCCCACTTCCGCTTTGGGGGCCAGCAACAAGTGCAAGGGCAAGCCTGGGCATGGCAGGGGGCTTAAGGGCGCCATGACCCGCCCACTTCCGCTTTGGGGGCCAGCAACAGTTGCCAGGGCAACCCTGGGCATGGCAGGTTGCTTATGGGCGCCAGGCCCCGCCCACTTCCGCTTTGGGGGCCAGCAACAGTTGCCAGGGCAACCCTGGGCATGGCTGGGGGCTTAAGGGCGCCAGGACCCGCCCACTTCCGCTTTTTGGGCCAGCAACAGTTGCCAGGACAACCCTGGGCATGGCAGGTTGCTTATGGGCGCCAGGCCCCGCCCACTTCCGCTTTGGGGGCCAGCAACAGTTGCCAGGGCAACCCTGGGCATGGCTGGGGGCTTAAGGGCGCCAGGACCCGCCCACTTCCGCTTTTTGGGCCAGCAACAGTTGCCAGGACAAGCCTGGGCATGGCAGGGGGCTTAAGGGCGCCATGCCCCGCCCACTTCCGCTTTGGGGGCCAGCAACAGTTGCCACGGCAACCCTGGGCATGGCAGGTTGCTTAAGGGCGCCAGGCCCCGCCCACTTCCGCTTTGGGGGCCAGCAACAGTTGCCAGGGCAACCCTGGGCATGGCTGGGGGCTGGAGGGTGCCAGGGCCCGCCCACATCCGCTTTGGGGCCCAGCAACAGTTGCCAGGGCAACCCTGGGCATGGCAGGGGGCTTAAGGGCGCCAAGCCCCGCCCACATCCGCTTTGGGGCCAGCAACAGTTGCCAGGGCAACCCTGGGCATGGCAGGTTGCTTAAGGGCGCCATGCCCCGCCCACTTCCGCTTTGGGGGCCAGCAACAGTTGCCAGGGCAACCCTGGGCATGGCAGGGGGCTTAAGTGCGCCAGGACCTGCCCACTTCCGCTTTGGGGGACAGCAACAGTTGCCAGGGCAACCCTGGGCATGGCTGGGGGCTTAAGGGCGCCAGGACCCGCCCACTTCCGCTTTGGGGGCCAGCAACAGTTGCCAGGGCAAGCCTGGGCATGGCTGGGTCTTAAGGGCGCCAGGACCCGCCCACTTCCGCTTTGGGGGCCAGCAACAGTTGCCAGGGCAACCCTGGGCATGGCAGGTTGCTTATGGGCGCCAGGCCCCGCCCACTTCCGCTTTGGGGGCCAGCAACAATTGCCAGGGCAACCCTGGGCATGGCTGGGGGCTTAAGGGCGCCAGGACCCGCCCACTTCCGCTTTTTGGGCCAGCAACAGTTGCCAGGACAAGCCTGGGCATGGCAGGGGGCTTAAGGGCGCCATGCCCCGCCCACTTCCGCTTTGGGGGCCAGCAACAGTTGCCAGGGAAACCCTGGGCATGGCTGGGGGCTTAAGGGCGCCAGGACCCGCCCACTTCCGCTTTGGGGGCCAGCAACAGTTGCCAGGGCAACCCTGGGCATGGCTGGGGGCTTAAGGGCGCCAGGACCCGCCCACTTCCGCTTTGGGGGCCAGCAACAGTTGCCAGGGCAACCCTGGGCATGGCTGGGGGCTTAAGGGCGCCAGGACCCGCCCACTTCCGCTTTGGGGGCCAGCAACAGTTGCCAGGGCAACCCTGGGCATGGCTGGGGGCTTAAGGGCGCCAGGACCCGCCCACTTCCGCTTTGGGGGCCAGCAACAGTTGCCAGGGCAACCCTGGGCATGGCAGGGGGCTTAAGGGCGCCAGGCCCCGCCCACTTCCGCTTTGGGGGCCAGCAACAGTTGTCAGGGCAACCCTGGGCATGGCAGGGGGCTTAAGTGCGCCAGGACCTGCCCACTTCCGCTTTGGGGGACAGCAACAGTTGCCAGGGCAACCCTGGGCATGGCTGGGGGCTTAAGGGCGCCAAGCCCCGCCCACTTCCGCTTTGGGGGCCAGCAACAGTTGCCAGGGCAAGCCTGGGCATGGCTGGGGGCTTAAGGGCGCCAGGACCCGCCCACTTCCGCTTTGGGGGCCAGCAACAGTTGCCAGGGCAAGCCTGGGCATGGCAGGGGGCTTAAGGGCGCCATGACCCGCCCACTTCCGCTTTGGGGGCCAGCAACAGTTGCCAGGGCAACCCTGGGCATGGCAGGTTGCTTAAGGGCGCCATGACCCGCCCACTTCCGCTTTGGGGGCCAGCAACAGTTGCCAGGGCAACCCTTGGCATTGCTGGGGGCTTAAGGGCGCCAGGACCCGCCCACTTCCGCTTTGGGGGCCAGCAACAGTTGCCAGGGCAACCCTGGGCATGGCTGGGGGCTTAAGGGCGCCAGGACCCGCCCACTTCCGCTTTGGGGGCCAGCAACAGTTGCCAGGGCAACCCTGGGCATGGCAGGGGGCTTTTGTGCGCCAGGACCCGCCCACTTCCGCTTTGGGGGCCAGCAACAGTTGCCAGGGCAACCCTGGGCATGGCTGGGGGCTTAAGGGCGCCAGGACCCGCCCACTTCCGCTTTGGGGGCCAGCAACAGTTGCCAGGGCAAGCCTGGGCATGGCTGGGGGCTTAAGGGCGCCAGGACCCGCCCACTTCCGCTTTGGGGGCCAGCAACAGTTGCCAGGGCAAGCCTGGGCATGGCAGGGGGCTTAAGGGTGCCATGACCCGCCCACTTCCGCTTTGGGGGCCAGCAACAGTTGCCAGGGCAACCCTGGGCATGGCTGGGGGCTTAAGGGCGCCAGAACCCGCCCACTTCCGCTTTGGGGGCCAGCAACAGTTGCCAGGGCAACCCTGGGCATGGCAGGGGGCTTAAGTGCGCCAGGACCCGCCCACTTCCGCTTTGGGGGCCAGCAACAGTTGCCAGGGCAACCCTGGGCATGGCTGGGGGCTTAAGGGAGCCAGGACCCGCCCACTTCCGCTTTGGGGGCCAGCAACAGTTGCCAGGGCAAGCCTGGGCATGGTTGGGGGCTTAAGGGCGCCAGGACCCGCCCACTTCCGCTTTGGGGGCCAGCAACAAGTGCAAGGGCAAGCCTGGGCATGGCAGGGGGCTTAAGGGCGCCATGACCCGCCCACTTCCGCTTTGGGGGCCAGCAACAGTTGCCAGGGCAAGCCTGGGCATGGCTGGGGGCTTAAGGGCGCCAGGACCCGCCCACTTCCGCTTTGGGGGCCAGCAACAGTTGCCAGGGCAAGCCTGGGCATGGCAGGGGGCTTAAGGGTGCCATGACCCGCCCACTTCCGCTTTGGGGGCCAGCAACAGTTGCCAGGGCAACCCTGGGCATGGCTGGGGGCTTAAGGGCGCCAGAACCCGCCCACTTCCGCTTTGGGGGCCAGCAACAGTTGCCAGGGCAACCCTGGGCATGGCAGGGGGCTTAAGTGCGCCAGGACCCGCCCACTTCCGCTTTGGGGGCCAGCAACAGTTGCCAGGGCAACCCTGGGCATGGCTGGGGGCTTAAGGGAGCCAGGACCCGCCCACTTCCGCTTTGGGGGCCAGCAACAGTTGCCAGGGCAAGCCTGGGCATGGTTGGGGGCTTAAGGGCGCCAGGACCCGCCCACTTCCGCTTTGGGGGCCAGCAACAAGTGCAAGGGCAAGCCTGGGCATGGCAGGGGGCTTAAGGGCGCCATGACCCGCCCACTTCCGCTTTGGGGGCCAGCAACAGTTGCCAGGGCAACCCTGGGCATGGCAGGTTGCTTATGGGCGCCAGGCCCCGCCCACTTCCGCTTTGGGGGCCAGCAACAGTTGCCAGGGCAACCCTGGGCATGGCTGGGGGCTTAAGGGCGCCAGGACCCGCCCACTTCCGCTTTTTGGGCCAGCAACAGTTGCCAGGACAACCCTGGGCATGGCAGGTTGCTTATGGGCGCCAGGCCCCTCCCACTTCCGCTTTGGGGGCCAGCAACAGTTGCCAGGGCAACCCTGGGCATGGCTGGGGGCTTAAGGGCGCCAGGACCCGCCCACTTCCGCTTTTTGGGCCAGCAACAGTTGCCAGGACAAGCCTGGGCATGGCAGGGGGCTTAAGGGCGCCATGCCCCGCCCACTTCCGCTTTGGGGGCCAGCAACAGTTGCCACGGCAACCCTGGGCATGGCAGGTTGCTTAAGGGCGCCAGGCCCCGCCCACTTCCGCTTTGGGGGCCAGCAACAGTTGCCAGGGCAACCCTGGGCATGGCTGGGGGCTGGAGGGTGCCAGGGCCCGCCCACATCCGCTTTGGGGCCCAGCAACAGTTGCCAGGGCAACCCTGGGCATGGCAGGGGGCTTAAGGGCGCCAAGCCCCGCCCACATCCGCTTTGGGGCCAGCAACAGTTGCCAGGGCAACCCTGGGCATGGCAGGTTGCTTAAGGGCGCCATGCCCCGCCCACTTCCGCTTTGGGGGCCAGCAACAGTTGCCAGGGCAACCCTGGGCATGGCTGGGGGCTTAAGGGCGCCAGGACCCGCCCACTTCCGCTTTGGGGGCCAGCAACAGTTGCCAGGGCAACCCTGGGCATGGCAGGTTGCTTATGGGCGCCAGGCCCCGCCCACTTCCGCTTTGGGGGCCAGCAACAGTTGCCAGGGCAACCCTGGGCATGGCTGGGGGCTTAAGGGCGCCAGGACCCGCCCACTTCCGCTTTTTGGGCCAGCAACAGTTGCCAGGGCAAGCCTGGGCATGGCAGGGGGCTTAAGGGCGCCATGCCCCGCCCACTTCCGCTTTGGGGGCCAGCAACAGTTGCCACGGCAACCCTGGGCATGGCAGGTTGCTTAAGGGCGCCAGGCCCCGCCCACTTCCGCTTTGGGGGCCAGCAACAGTTGCCAGGGCAACCCTGGGCATGGCTGGGGGCTTAAGGGCGCCAGGACCCGCCCACTTCCGCTTTGGGGGCCAGCAACAGTTGCCAGGGCAACCCTGGGCATGGCAGGGGGCTTAAGTGCGCCAGGACCTGCCCACTTCCGCTTTGGGGGACAGCAACAGTTGCCAGGGCAACCCTGGGCATGGCTGGGGGCTTAAGGGCGCCAGGACCCGCCCACTTCCGCTTTGGGGGCCAGCAACAGTTGCCAGGGCAAGCCTGGGCATGGCTGGGTCTTAAGGGCGCCAGGACCCGCCCACTTCCGCTTTGGGGGCCAGCAACAGTTGCCAGGGCAACCCTGGGCATGGCAGGTTGCTTATGGGCGCCAGGCCCCGCCCACTTCCGCTTTTTGGGCCAGCAACAGTTGCCAGGGCAAGCCTGGGCATGGCAGGGGGCTTAAGGGCGCCATGCCCCGCCCACTTCCGCTTTGGGGGCCAGCAACAGTTGCCACGGCAACCCTGGGCATGGCAGGTTGCTTAAGGGCGCCAGGCCCCGCCCACTTCCGCTTTGGGGGCCAGCAACAGTTGCCAGGGCAACCCTGGGCATGGCTGGGGGCTTAAGGGCGCCAGGACCCGCCCACTTCCGCTTTGGGGGCCAGCAACAGTTGCCAGGGCAACCCTGGGCATGGCAGGGGGCTTAAGTGCGCCAGGACCTGCCCACTTCCGCTTTGGGGGACAGCAACAGTTGCCAGGGCAACCCTGGGCATGGCTGGGGGCTTAAGGGCGCCAGGACCCGCCCACTTCCGCTTTGGGGGCCAGCAACAGTTGCCAGGGCAAGCCTGGGCATGGCTGGGTCTTAAGGGCGCCAGGACCCGCCCACTTCCGCTTTGGGGGCCAGCAACAGTTGCCAGGGCAACCCTGGGCATGGCAGGTTGCTTATGGGCGCCAGGCCCCGCCCACTTCCGCTTTGGGGGCCAGCAACAATTGCCAGGGCAACCCTGGGCATGGCTGGGGGCTTAAGGGCGCCAGGACCCGCCCACTTCCGCTTTTTGGGCCAGCAACAGTTGCCAGGACAAGCCTGGGCATGGCAGGGGGCTTAAGGGCGCCATGCCCAGCCCACTTCCGCTTTGGGGGCCAGCAACAGTTGCCAGGGAAACCCTGGGCATGGCTGGGGGCTTAAGGGCGCCAGGACCCGCCCACTTCCGCTTTGGGGGCCAGCAACAGTTGCCAGGGCAACCCTGGGCATGGCTGGGGGCTTAAGGGCGCCAGGACCCGCCCACTTCCGCTTTGGGGGCCAGCAACAGTTGCCAGGGCAACCCTGGGCATGGCTGGGGGCTTAAGGGCGCCAGGACCCGCCCACTTCCGCTTTGGGGGCCAGCAACAGTTGCCAGGGCAACCCTGGGCATGGCTGGGGGCTTAAGGGCGCCAGGACCCGCCCACTTCCGCTTTGGGGGCCAGCAACAGTTGCCAGGGCAACCCTGGGCATGGCAGGGGGCTTAAGGGCGCCAGGCCCCGCCCACTTCCGCTTTGGGGGCCAGCAACAGTTGTCAGGGCAACCCTGGGCATGGCAGGGGGCTTAAGTGCGCCAGGACCCGCCCACTTCCGCTTTGGGGGACAGCAACAGTTGCCAGGGCAACCCTGGGCATGGCTGGGGGCTTAAGGGCGCCAGGACCCGCCCACTTCCGCTTTGGGGGCCAGCAACAGTTGCCAGGGCAAGCCTGGGCATGGCTGGGGGCTTAAGGGCGCCAGGACCCGCCCACTTCCGCTTTGGGGGCCAGCAACAGTTGCCAGGGCAAGCCTGGGCATGGCAGGGGGCTTAAGGGCGCCATGACCCGCCCACTTCCGCTTTGGGGGCCAGCAACAGTTGCCAGGGCAACCCTGGGCATGGCAGGTTGCTTAAGGGCGCCATGACCCGCCCACTTCCGCTTTGGGGGCCAGCAACAGTTGCCAGGGCAACCCTTGGCATTGCTGGGGGCTTAAGGGCGCCAGGACCCGCCCACTTCCGCTTTGGGGGCCAGCAACAGTTGCCAGGGCAACCCTGGGCATGGCTGGGGGCTTAAGGGCGCCAGGACCCGCCCACTTCCGCTTTGGGGGCCAGCAACAGTTGCCAGGGCAACCCTGGGCATGGCAGGGGGCTTTTGTGCGCCAGGACCCGCCCACTTCCGCTTTGGGGGCCAGCAACAGTTGCCAGGGCAACCCTGGGCATGGCTGGGGGCTTAAGGGCGCCAGGACCCGCCCACTTCCGCTTTGGGGGCCAGCAACAGTTGCCAGGGCAAGCCTGGGCATGGCTGGGGGCTTAAGGGCGCCAGGACCCGCCCACTTCCGCTTTGGGGGCCAGCAACAGTTGCCAGGGCAAGCCTGGGCATGGCAGGGGGCTTAAGGGTGCCATGACCCGCCCACTTCCGCTTTGGGGGCCAGCAACAGTTGCCAGGGCAAGCCTGGGCATGGCAGGGGGCTTAAGGGTGCCATGACCCGCCCACTTCCGCTTTGGGGGCCAGCAACAGTTGCCAGGGCAACCCTGGGCATGGCTGGGGGCTTAAGGGCGCCAGAACCCGCCCACTTCCGCTTTGGGGGCCAGCAACAGTTGCCAGGGCAACCCTGGGCATGGCAGGGGGCTTAAGTGCGCCAGGACCCGCCCACTTCCGCTTTGGGGGCCAGCAACAGTTGCCAGGGCAACCCTGGGCATGGCTGGGGGCTTAAGGGAGCCAGGACCCGCCCACTTCCGCTTTGGGGGCCAGCAACAGTTGCCAGGGCAAGCCTGGGCATGGTTGGGGGCTTAAGGGCGCCAGGACCCGCCCACTTCCGCTTTGGGGGCCAGCAACAGTTGCAAGGGCAAGCCTGGGCATGGCAGGGGGCTTAAGGGCGCCATGACCCGCCCACTTCCGCTTTGGGGGCCAGCAACAGTTGCCAGGGCAACCCTGGGCATGGCAGGTTGCTTAAGGGCGCCATGACCCGCCCACTTCCGCTTTGGGGGCCAGCAACAGTTGCCAGGGCAACCCTGGGCATTGCAGGTTGCTTATGGGCGCCAGGCCCCGCCCACTTCCGCTTTGGGGGCCAGCAACAGTTGCCAGGGCAACCCTGGGCATGGCTGGGGGCTTAAGGGCGCCAGGACCCGCCCACTTCCGCTTTTTGGGCCAGCAACAGTTGCCAGGACAACCCTGGGCATGGCAGGTTGCTTATGGGCGCCAGGCCCCGCCCACTTCCGCTTTGGGGGCCAGCAACAGTTGCCCGGGCAACCCTGGGCATGGCTGGGGGCTTAAGGGCGCCAGGACCCGCCCACTTCCGCTTTTTGGGCCAGCAACAGTTGCCAGGACAAGCCTGGGCATGGCAGGGGGCTTAAGGGCGCCATGCCCCGCCCACTTCCGCTTTGGGGGCCAGCAACAGTTGCCACGGCAACCCTGGGCATGGCAGGTTGCTTAAGGGCGCCAGGCCCCGCCCACTTCCGCTTTGGGGGCCAGCAACAGTTGCCAGGGCAACCCTTGGCATGGCTGGGGGCTGGAGGGTGCCAGGGCCCGCCCACATCCGCTTTGGGGCCCAGCAACAGTTGCCAGGGCAACCCTGGGCATGGCAGGGGGCTTAAGGGCGCCAAGCCCCGCCCACATCCGCTTTGGGGCCAGCAACAGTTGCCAGGGCAACCCTGGGCATGGCAGGTTGCTTAAGGGCGCCATGCCCCGCCCACTTCCGCTTTGGGGGCCAGCAACAGTTGCCAGGGCAACCCTGGGCATGGCTGGGGGCTTAAGGGCGCCAGGACCCGCCCACTTCCGCTTTGGGGGCCAGCAACAGTTGCCAGGGCAACCCTGGGCATGGCTGGGGGCTTAAGGGCGCCAGGACCCGCCCACTTCCGCTTTGGGGGCCAGCAACAGTTGCCAGGGCAACCCTGGGCATGGCACGGGGCTTAAGTGCGCCAGGACCCGCCCACTTCCGCTTTGGGGGACAGCAACAGTTGCCAGGGCAACCCTGGGCATGGCTGGGGGCTTAAGGGCGCGAGGACCCGCCCACTTCCGCTTTGGGGGCCAGCAACAGTTGCCAGGGCAAGCCTGGGCATGGCTGGGGGCTTAAGGGCGCCAGGCCCCGCCCACTTCCGCTTTGGGGGCCAGCAACAGTTGCCAGGGCAACCCTGGGCATGGCAGGTTGCTTATGGGCGTCAGGCCCCGCCCACTTCCGCTTTGGGGGCCAGTAACAGTTGCCAGGGCAACCCTGGGCATGGCTGGGGGCTTAAGGGCGCCAGGACCCGCCAACTTCCGCTTTGGGGGCCAGCAACAGTTGCCAGGGCAACCCTGGGCATGGCAGGGGGCTTAAGTGCGCCAGGACCCGCCCACTTCCGCTTTGGGGGCCAGCAACAGTTGCCAGGGCAACCTGGGCATGGCTGGGGGCTTAATGGCGCCAGGACCCGCCCACTTCCGCTTTGGGGGCCAGCAACAGTTGCCAGGGCAAGCCTGGGCATGGCAGGGGGCTTAAGGGCGCCATGACCCACCCACTTCCGCTTTGGGGGGCAGCAACAGTTGCCAGGGCAACCCTGGGCATGGCTGGGGGCTTAAGGGCGCCAGGACCCGCCCACTTCCGCTTTGGGGGCCAGCAACAGTTGCCAGGGCAACCCTGGGCATGGCTGGGGGCTGGAGGGTGCCAGGGCCCGCCCACATCCGCTTTGGGGCCCAGCAACAGTTGCCAGGGCAACCCTGGGCATGGCAGTGGGCTTAAGGGCGCCAAGCCCCGCCCACATCCGCTTTGGGGGGCAGCAACAGTTGCCAGGGCAACCCTGGGCATGGCTGGGGGCTTAAGGGCGCCAGGCCCCGCCCACTTCCGCTTTGGGGGCCAGCAACAGTTGCCAGGGCAACCCTGGGCATGGCTGGGGGCTGGAGGGTGCCAGGGCCCGCCCACATCCGCTTTGGGGCCCAGCAACAGTTGCCAGGGCAACCCTGGGCATGGCAGTGGGCTTAAGGGCGCCAAGCCCCGCCCACATCCGCTTTGGGGCCAGCAACAGTTGCCAGGGCAACCCTGGGCATGGCAGGTTGCTTAAGGGCGCCAGGCCCCGCCCACTTCCGCTTTGGGGGCCAGCAACAGTTGCCAGGGCAACCCTGGGCATGGCTGGGGGCTGGAGGGTGCCAGGGCCCGCCCACATTCGCTTTGGGGCCAGCAACAGTTGCCAGGGCAACCCTGGGCATGGCAGGTTGCTTAAGGGCGCCAGGCCCCGCCCACTTCCGCTTTGGGGGCCAGCAACAGTTGCCAGGGCAACCCTGGGCATGGCTGGGGGCTTAAGGGCGCCATGACCCGCCCACTTCCGCTTTGGGGGCCAGCAACAGTTGCCAGGGCAACCCTGGGCATGGCTGGGGGCTTAAGGGCGCCAGGACCCGCCCACATCCGCTTTGGGGCCAGCAACAGTTGCCAGGGCAACCCTGGGCATGGCAGGTTGCTTAAGGGCGCCAGGCCCCGCCCACTTCCGCTTTGGGGGCCAGCAACAGTTGCCAGGGCAACCCTGGGCATGGCTGGGGGCTTAAGGGCGCCAGGACCCGCCCACTTCCGCTTTGGGGGCCAGCAACAGTTGCCAGGGCAACCCTGGGCATGGCTGGGGGCTTAAGGGCGCCAGGACCCGCCCACTTCCGCTTTGGGGGCCAGCAACAGTTGCCAGGGCAACCCTGGGCATGGCTGGGGGCTTAAGGGCGCCAGGACCCGCCCACTTCCGCTTTGGGGGCCAGCAACAGTTGCCAGGGCAACCCTGGGCATGGCTGGGGGCTTAAGGGCGCCAGGACCCGCCCACTTCCGCTTTGGGGGCCAGCAACAGTTGCCAGGGCAAGCCTGGGCATGGCAGGGGGCTTAAGGGCGCCATGACCCGCCCACTTCCGCTTTGGGGGCCAGCAACAGTTGCCAGGGCAACCCTGGGCATGGCAGGGGGCTTAAGTGCGCCAGGACCCGCCCACTTCCGCTTTGGGGGCCAGCAACAGTTGCCAGGGCAACCCTGGGCATGGCTGGGGGCTTAAGGGCGCCAGGACCCGCCCACATCCGCTTTGGGGCCAGCAACAGTTGCCAGGGCAACCCTGGGCATGGCTGGGGGCTTAAGGGCACCAGGACCCGCCCACTTCCGCTTTGGGGGCCAGCAACAGTTGCCAGGGCAAGCCTGGGCATGGCACGGGGCTTAAGGGCGCCAGGACCCACCCACTTCCGCTTTGGGGGCCAGCAACAGTTGCCAGGGTAACCCTGGGCATGGCTGGGGGCTTAAGGGCGCCAGGCCCCGCCCACTTCCGCTTTGGGGACCAGCAACAGTTGCCAGGGCAACCCTGGGCATGGCAGGTTGCTTATGGGCGCCAGGCCCCGCCCACTTCCGCTTTGGGGGCCAGCAACAGTTGCCAGGGCAACCCTGGGCATGGCAGGGGGCTTAAGGGCGCCATGCCCCGCCCACTTCCGCTTTGGGGGCCAGCAACAGTTGCCACGGCAACCCTGGGCATGGTAGGGGGCTTAAGGGCGCCATGACCCGCCCACTTCCGCTTTGGGGGCCAGCAACAGTTGCCAGGGCAAACCTGGGCATGGCTGGGGGCTTAAGGGCGCCAGGACCCGCCCACATCCGCTTTGGGGCCAGCAACAGTTGCCAGGGCAACCCTGGGCATGGCAGGGGGCTTAAGTGCGCCAGGACCTGCCCACTTCCGCTTTGGGGGACAGCAACAGTTGCCAGGGCAACCCTGGGCATGGCTGGGGGCTTAAGGGCGCGAGGACCCGCCCACTTCCGCTTTGGGGGCCAGCAACAGTTGCCAGGGCAAGCCTGGGCATGGCTGGGGGCTTAAGGGCGCCAGGCCCCGCCCACTTCCGCTTTGGGGGCCAGCAACAGTTGCCAGGGCAACCCTGGGCATGGCAGGTTGCTTATGGGCGTCAGGCCCCGCCCACTTCCGCTTTGGGGGCCAGCAACAGTTGCCAGGGCAACCCTGGGCATGGCTGGGGGCTTAAGGGCGCCAGGACCCGCCCACTTCTGCTTTTTGGGCCAGCAACAGTTGCCAGGGAGAGCCTGGGCATGGCAGGGGGCTTAAGGGCGCCATGACCCGCCCACTTCCGCTTTGGGGGCCAGCAACAGTTGCCAGGGCAACCCTGGGCATGACAGGTTGCTTAAGGGCGCCAGGCCCCGCCCACTTCCGCTTTGGGGGCCAGCAACAGTTGCCAGGGCAACCCTGGGCATGGCTGGGGGCTTAAGGGCGCCAGGACCCGCCCACTTCCGCTTTGGGGGCCAGCAACAGTTGCCAGGTCAACCCTGGGCATGGCTGGGGGCTGGAGGGTGCCAGGACCCGCCCACATCCGCTTTGGGGCCCAGCAACAGTTGCCAGGGCAACCCTGGGCATGGCAGGGGGCTTAAGGGCGCCAAGCCCCGCCCACATCCGCTTTGGGGCCAGCAACAGTTGCCAGGGCAACCCTGGGCATGGCAGGTTGCTTAAGGGCGCCAGGACCCGCCCACTTCCGCTTTGGGGGCCAGCAACAGTTGCCAGGGCAAGCCTGGGCATGGCAGGGGGCTTAAGGGCGCCAGGACCCGCCCACTTCCGCTTTGGGGGCCAGCAACAGTTGCCAGGGAAACCCTGGGCATGGCTGGGGGCTTAAGGGCGCCAGGACCCGCCCACTTCCGCTTTGGGGGCCAGCAACAGTTGCCAGGGAAACCCTGGGCATGGCTGGGGGCTTAAGGGCGCCAGGACCCGCCCACTTCCGCTTTGGGGGCCAGCAACAGTTGCCAGGGCAACCCTGGGCATGGCTGGGGGCTTAAGGGCGCCAGGACCCGCCCACTTCCGCTTTGGGGGCCAGCAACAGTTGCCAGGGCAACCCTGGGCATGGCTGGGGGCTTAAGGGCGCCAGGACCCGCCCACTTCCGCTTTGGGGGCCAGCAACAGTTGCCAGGGCAACCCTGGGCATGGCAGGGGGCTTAAGGGCGCCAGGCCCCGCCCACTTCCGCTTTGGGGGCCAGCAACAGTTGTCAGGGCAACCCTGGGCATGGCAGGGGGCTTAAGTGCGCCAGGACCTGCCCACTTCCGCTTTGGGGGACAGCAACAGTTGCCAGGGCAACCCTGGGCATGGCTGGGGGCTTAAGGGCGCCAGGACCCGCCCACTTCCGCTTTGGGGGCCAGCAACAGTTGCCAGGGCAAGCCTGGGCATGGCTGGGGGCTTAAGGGCGCCAGGACCCGCCCACTTCCGCTTTGGGGGCCAGCAACAGTTGCCAGGGCAAGCCTGGGCATGGCAGGGGGCTTAAGGGCGCCATGACCCGCCCACTTCCGCTTTGGGGGCCAGCAACAGTTGCCAGGGCAACCCTGGGCATGGCAGGTTGCTTAAGGGCGCCATGACCCGCCCACTTCCGCTTTGGGGGCCAGCAACAGTTGCCAGGGCAACCCTTGGCATTGCTGGGGGCTTAAGGGCGCCAGGACCCGCCCACTTCCGCTTTGGGGGCCAGCAACAGTTGCCAGGGCAACCCTGGGCATGGCTGGGGGCTTAAGGGCGCCAGGACCCGCCCACTTCCGCTTTGGGGGCCAGCAACAGTTGCCAGGGCAACCCTGGGCATGGCAGGGGGCTTTTGTGCGCCAGGACCCGCCCACTTCCGCTTTGGGGGCCAGCAACAGTTGCCAGGGCAACCCTGGGCATGGCTGGGGGCTTAAGGGCGCCAGGACCCGCCCACTTCCGCTTTGGGGGCCAGCAACAGTTGCCAGGGCAAGCCTGGGCATGGCTGGGGGCTTAAGGGCGCCAGGACCCGCCCACTTCCGCTTTGGGGGCCAGCAACAGTTGCCAGGGCAAGCCTGGGCATGGCAGGGGGCTTAAGGGTGCCATGACCCGCCCACTTCCGCTTTGGGGGCCAGCAACAGTTGCCAGGGCAACCCTGGGCATGGCTGGGGGCTTAAGGGCACCAGAACCCGCCCACTTCCGCTTTGGGGGCCAGCAACAGTTGCCAGGGCAACCCTGGGCATGGCAGGGGGCTTAAGTGCGCCAGGACCCGCCCACTTCCGCTTTGGGGGCCAGCAACAGTTGCCAGGGCAACCCTGGGCATGGCTGGGGGCTTAAGGGAGCCAGGACCCGCCCACTTCCGCTTTGGGGGCCAGCAACAGTTGCCAGGGCAAGCCTGGGCATGGTTGGGGGCTTAAGGGCGCCAGGACCCGCCCACTTCCGCTTTGGGGGCCAGCAACAGTTGCAAGGGCAAGCCTGGGCATGGCAGGGGGCTTAAGGGCGCCATGACCCGCCCACTTCCGCTTTGGGGGCCAGCAACAGTTGCCAGGGCAACCCTGGGCATGGCAGGTTGCTTAAGGGCGCCATGACCCGCCCACTTCCGCTTTGGGGGCCAGCAACAGTTGCCAGGGCAACCCTGGGCATGGCAGGTTGCTTATGGGCGCCAGGCCCCGCCCACTTCCGCTTTGGGGGCCAGCAACAGTTGCCAGGGCAACCCTGGGCATGGCTGGGGGCTTAAGGGCGCCAGGACCCGCCCACTTCCGCTTTTTGGGCCAGCAACAGTTGCCAGGACAACCCTGGGCATGGCAGGTTGCTTATGGGCGCCAGGCCCCGCCCACTTCCGCTTTGGGGGCCAGCAACAGTTGCCAGGGCAACCCTGGGCATGGCTGGGGGCTTAAGGGCGCCAGGACCCGCCCACTTCCGCTTTTTGGGCCAGCAACAGTTGCCAGGACAAGCCTGGGCATGGCAGGGGGCTTAAGGGCGCCATGCCCCGCCCACTTCCGCTTTGGGGGCCAGCAACAGTTGCCACGGCAACCCTGGGCATGGCAGGTTGCTTAAGGGCGCCAGGCCCCGCCCACTTCCGCTTTGGGGGCCAGCAACAGTTGCCAGGGCAACCCTGGGCATGGCTGGGGGCTGGAGGGTGCCAGGGCCCGCCCACATCCGCTTTGGGGCCCAGCAACAGTTGCCAGGGCAACCCTGGGCATGGCAGGGGGCTTAAGGGCGCCAAGCCCCGCCCACATCCGCTTTGGGGCCAGCAACAGTTGCCAGGGCAACCCTGGGCATGGCAGGTTGCTTAAGGGCGCCATGCCCCGCCCACTTCCGCTTTGGGGGCCAGCAACAGTTGCCAGGGCAACCCTGGGCATGGCTGGGGGCTTAAGGGCGCCAGGACCCGCCCACTTCCGCTTTGGGGGCCAGCAACAGTTGCCAGGGCAACCCTGGGCATGGCAGGTTGCTTATGGGCGCCAGGCCCCGCCCACTTCCGCTTTGGGGGCCAGCAACAGTTGCCAGGGCAACCCTGGGCATGGCTGGGGGCTTAAGGGCGCCAGGACCCGCCCACTTCCGCTTTGGGGGCCAGCAACAGTTGCCAGGGCAACCCTGGGCATGGCAGGGGGCTTAAGTGCGCCAGGACCTGCCCACTTCCGCTTTGGGGGACAGCAACAGTTGCCAGGGCAACCCTGGGCATGGCTAGGGGCTTAAGGGCGCCAGGACCCGCCCACTTCCGCTTTGGGGGCCAGCAACAGTTGCCAGGGCAAGCCTGGGCATGGCTGGGGGCTTAAGGGCGCCAGGACCCGCCCACTTCCGCTTTGGGGGCCAGCAACAGTTGCCAGGGCAACCCTGGGCATGGCAGGTTGCTTAAGGGCGCCAGGCCCCGCCCACTTCCGCTTTGGGGGCCAGCAACAGTTGCCAGGGCAACCCTTGGCATTGTTGGGGGCTTAAGGGCGCCAGGACCCGCCCACTTCCGCTTTGGGGGCCAGCAACAGTTGCCAGGGCAACCCTGGGCATGGCTGGGGGCTTAAGGGCGCCAGGACCCGCCCACTTCCGCTTTGGGGGCCAGCAACAGTTGCCAGGGCAACCCTGGGCATGGCAGGGGGCTTTTGTGCGCCAGGACCCGCCCACTTCCGCTTTGGGGGCCAGCAACAGTTGCCAGGGCAACCCTGGGCATGGCTGGGGGCTTAAGGGCGCCAGGACCCGCCCACTTCCGCTTTGGGGGCCAGCAACAGTTGCCAGGGCAAGCCTGGGCATGGCTGGGGGCTTAAGGGCGCCAGGACCCGCCCACTTCCGCTTTGGGGGCCAGCAACAGTTGCCAGGGCAAGCCTGGGCATGGCAGGGGGCTTAAGGGTGCCATGACCCGCCCACTTCCGCTTTGGGGGCCAGCAACAGTTGCCAGGGCAAGCCTGGGCATGGCAGGGGGCTTAAGGGTGCCATGACCCGCCCACTTCCGCTTTGGGGGCCAGCAACAGTTGCCAGGGCAACCCTGGGCATGGCTGGGGGCTTAAGGGCGCCAGAACCCGCCCACTTCCGCTTTGGGGGCCAGCAACAGTTGCCAGGGCAACCCTGGGCATGGCAGGGGGCTTAAGTGCGCCAGGACCCGCCCACTTCCGCTTTGGGGGCCAGCAACAGTTGCCAGGGCAACCCTGGGCATGGCTGGGGGCTTAAGGGCGCCAGGACCCGCCCACTTCCGCTTTGGGGGCCAGCAACAGTTGCCAGGGCAAGCCTGGGCATGGTTGGGGGCTTAAGGGCGCCAGGACCCGCCCACTTCCGCTTTGGGGGCCAGCAACAGTTGCCAGGGCAAGCCTGGGCATGGCAGGGGGCTTAAGGGCGCCATGACCCGCCCACTTCCGCTTTGGGGGCCAGCAACAGTTGCCAGGGCAACCCTGGGCATGGCAGGTTGCTTAAGGGCGCCATGACCCGCCCACTTCCGCTTTGGGGGCCAGCAACAGTTGCCAGGGCAACCCTGGGCATGGCAGGTTGCTTATGGGCGCCAGGCCCCGCCCACTTCCGCTTTGGGGGCCAGCAACAGTTGCCAGGGCATGGGCTGCTGGGGCTTAAGGGCGCCAGGACCCGCCACTTCCGCTTTTTGGGCCAGCAACAGTTGCCAGGACAACCCTGGGCATGGCAGGTTGCTTATGGGCGCCAGGCCCCGCCCACTTCCGCTTTGGGGGCCAGCAACAGTTGCCAGGGCAACCCTGGGCATGGCTGGGGGCTTAAGGGCGCCAGGACCCGCCCACTTCCGCTTTTTGGGCCAGCAACAGTTGCCAGGACAAGCCTGGGCATGGCAGGGGGCTTAAGGGCGCCATGCCCCGCCCACTTCCGCTTTGGGGGCCAGCAACAGTTGCCACGGCAACCCTGGGCATGGCAGGTTGCTTAAGGGCGCCAGGCCCCGCCCACTTCCGCTTTGGGGGCCAGCAACAGTTGTCAGGGCAACCCTGGGCATGGCTGGGGGCTTAAGGGCGCCAGGACCCGCCCACTTCCGCTTTGGGGGCCAGCAACAGTTGCCAGGGCAACCCTGGCATGGCAGGGGGCTTTTGTGCGCCAGGACCCGCCCACTTCCGCTTTGGGGGCCAGCAACAGTTGCCAGGGCAACCCTGGGCATGGCTGGGGGCTTAAGGGCGCCAGGACCCGCCCACTTCCGCTTTGGGGGCCAGCAACAGTTGCCAGGGCAAGCCTGGGCATGGCTGGGGGCTTAAGGGCGCCAGGACCCGCCCACTTCCGCTTTGGGGGCCAGCAACAGTTGCCAGGGCAAGCCTGGGCATGGCAGGGGGCTTAAGGGTGCCATGACCCGCCCACTTCCGCTTTGGGGGCCAGCAACAGTTGCCAGGGCAAGCCTGGGCATGGCAGGGGGCTTAAGGGGTGCCATGACCCGCCCACTTCCGCTTTGGGGGCCAGCAACAGTTGCCAGGGCAACCCTGGGCATGGCTGGGGGCTTAAGGGCGCCAGAACCCGCCCACTTCCGCTTTGGGGGCCAGCAACAGTTGCCAGGGCAACCCTGGGCATGGCAGGGGGCTTAAGTGCGCCAGGACCCGCCCACTTCCGCTTTGGGGGCCAGCAACAGTTGCCAGGGCAACCCTGGGCATGGCTGGGGGCTTAAGGGAGCCAGGACCCGCCCACTTCCGCTTTGGGGGCCAGCAACAGTTGCCAGGGCAAGCCTGGGCATGGTTGGGGGGCTTAAGGGCGCCAGGACCCGCCCACTTCCGCTTTGGGGGCCAGCAACAGTTGCAAGGGCAAGCCTGGGCATGGCAGGGGGCTTAAGGGCGCCATGACCCGCCCACTTCCGCTTTGGGGGCCAGCAACAGTTGCCAGGGCAACCCTGGGCATGGCAGGTTGCTTAAGGGCGCCATGACCCGCCCACTTCCGCTTTGGGGGCCAGCAACAGTTGCCAGGGCAACCCTGGGCATGGCAGGTTGCTTATGGGCGCCAGGCCCCGCCCACTTCCGCTTTGGGGGCCAGCAACAGTTGCCAGGGCAACCCTGGGCATGGCTGGGGGCTTAAGGGCGCCAGGACCCGCCCACTTCCGCTTTTGGGGCCAGCAACAGTTGCCAGGACAACCCTGGGCATGGCAGGTTGCTTATGGGCGCCAGGCCCCGCCCACTTCCGCTTTGGGGGCCAGCAACAGTTGCCAGGGCAACCCTGGGCATGGCTGGGGGCTTAAGGGCGCCAGGACCCGCCCACATCCGCTTTTTGGGCCAGCAACAGTTGCCAGGACAAGCCTGGGCATGGCAGGGGCTTAAGGGCGCCATGCCCCGCCCACTTCCGCTTTGGGGGCCAGCAACAGTTGCCACGGCAACCCTGGGCATGGCAGGTTGCTTAAGGGCGCCAGGCCCCGCCCACTTCCGCTTTGGGGGCCAGCAACAGTTGCCAGGGCAACCCTGGGCATGGCTGGGGGCTGGAGGGTGCCAGGGCCCGCCCACATCCGCTTTGGGGCCCAGCAACAGTTGCCAGGGCAACCCTGGGCATGGCAGGGGGCTTAAGGGCGCCAAGCCCCGCCACATCCGCTTTGGGGCCAGCAACAGTTGCCAGGGCAACCCTGGGCATGGCAGGTTGCTTAAGGGCGCCAGGCCCCA